>NW_008825167.1:10854697-10859139 GCF_000699105.1 Pygoscelis adeliae
TGGGAGTGGCGGGCAGCACCCCCCCCCCCCCCCCCCCCCCCCCCAAAAAAAAAAAAAAAAAAAAGGGAGACAATTTAAATGTGCTGGATGAAATGCTTGTACCACTGAATGACTGGCAAATTTCCACTGGCTTCCCTGGGACCAAGATTTCATGCTTGCTTCTACTTGGCTTAAGGAATGCTCACATATGATAGATACTTAAGCATCATGCTTTAATGTTTTCTATGCACATAGGAGAGGAAAAGAGAGATTAGTAGTTGTGGAGACCTGCCTTGATTTGGAGTTGTTGGGATCTGTGCTATAAATCTCTGTTCACTATTGTTTCATAGACTCAACATAGATTCTTGCTATGGGAATATGAATATGCAAATGTAAATTCCAATGTGAGAGGTTACTGAGCAGTGTGCACTAACCGATGACGAACAACTACATTTCTCTACTCTCTGAATTGTGGTTTTGTCTTTTTTAAAAAGAGGGAAAATGTAGTTAACAGGTGAAAGATACTCCTGTGCAAAAAAAAGCCCATGTGAGGCAATTCACGTACTCACTGATGGTCCTAAGCAGATCTTAGGAAAAGTTGAATAAGCTTTTAGCTCAGGAGTGAATTTTACCTTTTAGGAATTAAGAGTGATTTGTTGGTACAGACTAAAAAAAAAAAAGGGGGGGCAAAAAATGAGGACCTGAAAATCAGAGTGGTGGTGGTCTTCTATTTTGCTCCCTGTGATGACAAGCAAGTTTTAAAGAATATGTAAATAGTTAAAAGAAAATCATTACATGGCTCACAGTATGTAAGACAAGACCCAGCATGGAACAGATTTTTATAGCTTGTTTATAAATTACGCTTCTGTCTTTTGTTTGGAACTTGGAAAAAGAAATCCTGTAAATTAAATAAGGAGTAAAGACTTACTGCACACATTTTTTTGACCGAAACAAAGATATTTCCCTACCTCCTGAGGTATTAATGAGAAATCTGGGATGAATAATGCATGGAGATCTTGCCTTTTAAGCTCTAGTGCTGTGCAGCTATTTAACTCTCTTGCAGAGCCCACAGTGGGATGGTAACCAGCAGTCACGAAGAGCAGTTGTTAGGGCCACAAATCGGGATTCATTTGAAGAGGTGCCAAAGAATGCACAAAAAGGCTGGGGTTTGTGGTGTGATACTTACTAACCAGATGTACCAGCTAGATTGGGGAGGGAGGGGTGTTTGTAAATATATGCAAAAAGTTTAAATTCTGACCCATGACCACCCTGTAACTGGGTGTCAAATTGGTCTCAGCTAAGTGAGAAGCTTCAACAGTATGAGAGAGGCTACTCTTGTTTTGATCTGTTCCCTTAAAACCTTCTGGATAACTTTTCAGCAAAGATTTCCACTCTAAGACATTTGTCATGGGTATCAACGGTACATATGTATTAATTTTCAGTGCAACTAGGGAAGATACAGAATTGTAATGAAGTCACAAAGTCTACTTGATGATTATCACAGATTTGTAACTCTCACTTAAATTATGTAAGATATGTTGACATTTTATCTTGTTAACAAGATGTATTTTTCTATGTTAGTTAAATGTATAATTTGTATAATTTTGTATATTAAATGTATGCATATTTTAAATTAAAAACTTCATAATTTTAATTATTTTTAACTCTAAAATGGTGGTGGAGCTTCTGAAGTATAGTTGTAAATACAACTGTATCCCTGGATAGCAACCCAGAAAATCTCCATTTTGAGCAAGGGGCCACCTGGTCTGCTAACAGGGTAAGGAAACTATTACTCCTGAGCTCTTGCTCCTCTTGGTGGAGGAGCTGCCATTCCACTTTTGCTGATTTAATAGAAGTAATATGAATTAGCAGAATACTATGGGCTGGATCACTGCTCAACAAGTGGGAAACCTGAGCCTTCCCCAGCTTGTGGGCTTTTGGATCCACGGTTCCTACATGTCAGGAGACAGCCCAAACCACCAATCTACGGGATGGACTTTTGTGGGGGGAGGAGGACACTGCAGCCAGAGATACAACAGTCATGTAGAGCAGAGAGGGAGGCTGACTCAGTGACTTAGTGACTCAAGTCACTCCTCTGGGAGAAAGAAGACTTGAGTCTCTCTCACATTTACTCCCTTTGGGCTGTTCAGGCCTTTTTTGTCTGATGATTCTGTTGTAAAATGCACAATAGCAAAAACAGCTGCAAAATGTACATTGCATATTCTCTGAGCCCCTGCACCAGGGAAGTCCTGTTCCAGCTCATGATGTTCACACTGTTGCAAGAAGTGTTCCAGCTACAACTGGAGCCAAGCTGGTAAATGATACCTTTCTTGTTGGACTTTTGTGAAAGGTTTTTGTTGTGTGAAGCTAGCATGCCTCTCAGTTTTCTGCTATCTTTCATCTAGTCTATTTGGAATATAATTCGTCATTGATGCTATACCGATATAAAGATTAAAGGTCCTATAGGAAGAGGGTGCACTTTCGATCAAGTTCTGTCCCCTTTTCATCAAGCTATGTCAAGACAGGATGAGATGCAGTGTCTGCAAGAGAATATACCAAAGCAATATATTTCTCCAAAACTGCATATGTGTTTTTAGGTAAACTAGCAGGGTGACAGGGTATCAGGCTGTAACTGGGTCTGCTTCTGTAGCACCTAAAACTGCAATTTTATCTCATAGTGAACAGAAGAACAGTATGCATCTGTTGACTTAGAACACAGTTTTTAATAAACTAAGGGCTACAATATGAAAAAAAAAATCCATTTAAAAGCAAAGAAAGTCTCTGATATGATTTTATGCTTATTACTAACTTGAAAGTTTAATGCTATTTTCTAAAGCATTGATTTGACATGTTCTGAGTCTTGTGCTCTCCTTATGTATTAGCATTAAGATGAATGTCCTAGCTTAATACTGAAAAAAATAGCATTATTCTTTGTTATTTCAAAAAACTGAGCAGTTCTAGAAACCTGAACAATGTTATCTAACTAGATCCCAAGTGTAAACAGAGTCCATCTTTCTTAGCTTTATGGATGTTAAATAAAAGATGGTCTTCATTCAGCAGATGCATGCACTATGTACAACATATTGGACCTACTATGGGACCATCAGAAATTTTTTTGGAGGTTCAAATTAATCTCTTGATTGGAAAGAAATATCTCATAAAATGAATAATTTTTCCAATACTTATGAAGACATGCAGGTCACACATCACACTCCATACCACCTGCATATGTCACTAACTATCAGGGTTTGATGTCCTGTGGAGGAACAAATTGACTTTTTTTTTTTCCCAACATGATCAATAAAACTCAATGTTACCATTATGAACAAAAAAAAAAAACAAACCAACCCCCCCAAAAATCAGTATTTGTCTACATACAAGAAAAGAATTTTAAGGAAGCAACAAAGCAATGTCCTACAAGCTATACTTATTTTTCCACACACCAGTGAAACCTCCATATGATATTAGTGTTAATGTGGTAGCAAGGTTTATTAAGTGAGTTGTGGAATCCTGGGCAATATATGCTCAGAAATGTCAGTCATGATGCTGCAACTACTAAAATCAGTATGTTACTAACCAATGATCAGTGAGCTTTTGACTAATTCCCTAACTCCCCTCATGCAAACAACACACAGTGTTCCAGGGCATTCAAGACCGGAGGTACCACTGCATTATAACAAATGCAGAAAAGAAAGATGTTTTCCTTTGATGTGTTTTGGCAATGCTCAAGTATGTTACATCACTGCTTTTTACATGGTTTTGGTCCAGGGGTAGTTAGTTGTTCATGAGAAAGATGGTTATCTGGACTTGCTTCTGATGAAATCCCAGGGACCTCTGTCTTTAACCTCCCGCTTTTCCTGATCAATTTATAACTTGCGATTTTTCTTGTGCTGGGACCACCACGCATGCCTGTGGGCCATAGACAACAGTGCTGTGTGGCTGGGCGTGATTTCAAATGGCATAACCATGTTGTACATGAGCAGTAAACAGGTCTTGTGATTGACCCACTGCTTCAAATTTGCGTAGTCATTTAATCAATCTCAGCGCAGTTTGTTCCAATATATTATTTCAGAGCAATGGACATGTTCCTTATGTAACTGCTGGGGTATCCAAGGCCTGTCAGAATTGTCTGAGATTGGCTCCATGTGCAGGAGAGGAGTGTCCAAGGTTTTGTGGTTTCAGTGGATGATCTCCTCAGGCATTGTAAGACAGGTAGAAGTGTGAAGATGGACTTTCTGAAGTGGGCTGTGCTGAGAGTTGAGGGTAACACATTCTTCACCCCTCCTGCTTTAAGAAACCCTCCTTGATTTTGGGAACTGGCATCCCTCACAGTGATCCTCCGCCTCAGGGTCCCGTGGTTGCCCCTCGTTTGCCGAAGCGAAAGCCAGGCGAGAGCCGGCCAGGGCCGCCCGGCCGGGGATGCCGCCCGGGGTGCTGAAGGGACAGCTCCGCGGGAGTGCGCC
>NW_008825167.1:10860382-10860806 GCF_000699105.1 Pygoscelis adeliae
AGGGAAAGATCCCACCAGCCAACCCAGCTCCGCCACTGCTGCATCCATCCATTCATTTTTATGGTCACTAGCAGCCTATCCCGGTAGTAGAAGGTGCAGAGAAGTGGGAGGCAGAGAGAGAGAGAGAGGGAGGGAGGGAGAGATCCGGACAGCGAGAATGGCCGAGAGAAAGAGGAACTGGAATAAAGAAGATGACCTGCCTGTGTATCTAGCTAGGCCGGGCACGACAGCCCAGACACCGCGGCAGAAATACGGGGGGATGTTCGCCTCCGTGGAGGGGGCATACGAGAACAAAACCATCGACTTCGACGCCTACAGCGTGGGGAAGAAGGGGTCCCGGACCCCGCGGAGCGGCAGCCGGCACGACATGCTGGACGGAGGGGACAAATACCAGGAGGCCGCCAGCCAGCACAAACGGGCCTCC
>NW_008825167.1:10861576-10863009 GCF_000699105.1 Pygoscelis adeliae
CCAGCTGTGCTTCTCCATCTTAACCCTGTCTGTGGCACGCAGGCTGGAGGCAGACCCGGGGGGCTGGCTCTCCTGGGAACCGGGGCTGTCATTGATTTCCCCTTAGAAAGAAATGCGTCCTTGCAGTCACATCTCTGCATAGATTCAGCCTTATCCTTAGCACCCAGCCTGGAGGCTGTATGGCCTGTCCACGCTCTGCTCTTTCCACAGGCTAAACTGAGAGTTTCCACTCTTTTCTCCCCCTCTTCAATTTGAGCATGAATGGGGCGCTGGTCCTCTCTGGTCTGGGGGCTGGGTGCAGGTGCCACACGGCCTCCCGTACAGCCTTGTGGGTGCCTGCTGTGGTGGGACACTGGAGCGAGCAGGCAGGGCTTGGTGGGACACTGCACCTGCAATGGTGCCGCTTCACTGCAATGACCTCAGGGTTGCCTTCAGAGGCTGCCAGCTGCAGTGCAGTCTTCTCTTTCCCAGCTCACCTGAACCCCTGTGTCTTTTCCATCAGGACCCCGGGGCAGTGGGAGGGCACGGCACACCCTGAACGTCCCCCATCTTCTGGGATATCCCTGATGCCTCCTCCCCATCTTCCCTGCTTCCTAGTTCAGCCTGGGACTCAGGGTAGCGAGCACATTGCACGCTACCTCCCTGGATCTCACCGTGCTTCCAAAGTTGTCTGGCTGTGGATCGGACTTGGTGGTGGGGGTGGTGAGGAGGAGGTTGGGGGTAAAGTAGGCAATATTTGGTCACTGGCTTAGGAGGGTGCACTGTAAGCAGCAGCCATGTGCCTGACCCCTGCGCAGCGGCGGCTAGAGCTTTCTGCAAGCTGCGAATGGTGATTTCAGGGGATATGTGTCAGGAATGTGGCCTGGGTGGGAAATGCCTTGTATCTGCGTGTGTGTCGCAGGGGTGTGCGCACTAAGAGCCCCTGGCTGCTTGTCAGGGGGATTAACTTGGGTGCAGCTTTGCAGTGCCTTTTACCCATCCTGCAGTTGTTCATAGAGCCTTAATCAAGCACCACGGATGGAGGGAGGCACTCTGTCAGTCAGAAAAGACAGAAAGGTTTCAATTAGCCACTTTTCCTCTCCAACAGCTGCTGGCACAGCATCTACCGGGCCTGACCTGGCTGTGCTGGGCTGTGCCAGCCCCCACGCCCTCCCTGGGGACGGGGCAGAGCAGGGAGTGCCACTGGGACAGTGACAAAGAGGGCAGAGCAGGGCAGTGCTGTTGGGGTCAGTGCCATCGGGGTCAGAGCAGGGCAGCGCCATGGGGTCAGAGCAGGGCAGTGCTATGGGGACAGAGCAGGCATTGCGATGGGGACAGAGCAGGGCAGTGCCGTGGCGACACAGCAAGGCAGTGCCATCGGGGTCAGTGCTGTGGGGACAGAGCTGGCAGTGCCATTGCCATATGCTGCGCGGTAGGACCCACAGCCGGGGGTT
>NW_008825167.1:10864284-10878984 GCF_000699105.1 Pygoscelis adeliae
ATCTGTGCCTATCTCCCGTTAGATGCTTTCATCCCCGAGCCGGACTACAATAGAGCGGGCTTTCCGTGGCAGAAAGAAAGGATCTGGGATCCTTTGATTCAGTATATTGTTTCCCTTAGATATGCCAGATCGACAGGGCTGGGGATAAAGAATAGGCAGAGCTGGCGGGGAGGGCGGTTTCAGGGGAAATCTCCCCGGGAGTTCGGTCCCAGGGAGGTTTTCCCCAGAGCCTGTGTTGCTCTGCGGGCTGGTGTGTGGTTTCCTTTTGGGGGGCCGGGTCAGCGGGTGATGGGGTCACTGCTGCTGTGGCACCCGGGGTGGAGATGAGCAGGAAGCAGGGTGAGCTGAAAGAAGCAGGGTGAGCTGAAAGAAGCAGGGTGAGCTGAAAGAGACTTGGGTTCGTGGAGCTCTCCCAGGAAAGCTGGCACCGTCAAGGGCGCTGGGAAGCAGGGCAAGTTTCAGTAGCTGGAGAGTGGGCTGACTGGTGGGTGTGGCGACTTCCTGCGCAACCCTGACGGTTGAAGGCATTATTTGAGCCAGTGTTACAAGGCTTGTAAGCACCTCGAGGCTTTCTCATTATTTAAAAAAAATCCTTTAGCCTGAATATTTGGTCAGGAGGGGAACAGCCTCCTTCTAAAGCAGAGTTTTATGATACCAAAATGGTGCATTTATACAGTTTTGCACTATCAACAGGCAGCAGTGCCTGGTGGCCAAGGCTGAGCCTGGGTGTTGCGATGGCTCTTTGGGTGATAGCTCCTCTCGCCTCGGTCCTCAGTGCCTCGTGTGACTTGCAGTTACTGAGGGTACCTCTGGACTGGGGGAGGCCCTGGCTGCCCTCTGGGTGAGTGTCAGTGCTTTGTGTGTGGCTCAGCCTTCATCTGCAGCTGGAGTGTAACAGGTTCCCACCCATAACTAGTTGTTTGCTCTCCAATTTGTTGTAAAAGAAGAATCTGGAAGAATTATGAGTGTTTGCCTTGGAATCAACAGTTCGTTTTAATTTCTTCACTACTCACAAATTTCCTTCTCTGTGCTGGTGAAAAAAGAAAGCCCAAACTTCAGCCTGCTCTCTTTGAAATGGGATGTGTTGAAGCTTCTATAAATGAATATTCATTAATGCTAGTGTTGAGTTTTGTGACCAAATCAAAGGCATAAATTAACATTAGTGAAGTTGGCAGGCATCAGACTTGGACTGCCTTTTTTATTGTAATGTTTTACACTTCTGGCCCTTCTTCTCCTCCAGCAAAAGCAAGTCAGACACTCTGTGTCATACCTTGTACACGCTGCCCGTCCCACAAGAGCCCACCAGATTTGTCTGCGTGTATCTTCTGAAAGCTGTGTTCCAGTATGGTAAATCAGATATTTCATCCTGCCACTAAGGAAATACACTGGAGCTTCAAGCCTTCTGGGCTCTGAGGAAATGTGATAGCTCTGTAAAGTTATGCAACAACAACAGTGATGATGAAATCATATAAAAATGTCATGTGTTACTGTGCTTAACATTCCCCCCACACACACACTCCTGCTCTTTGGAGCTACACCAGCTCCTGGATTCATTGTAATAGTGAGCAATGAATTTTTGACAGTGTCTTGTGCGCTGATACTTTGCTGTGGATTTTCCCGTACCAAGCCTGTGTTACTTGCATGGGGCCAGGAGCCATCCCATGAATCCCATGAAGCATCCAGGCTTGCTGTTGTTAGCTGAGCACCAGCACTGCTCCAGTGTAAGGTGCCATTCAGTTGTGAGTCAGACTGGAGAAACTGGGCTCCTTTCGCTGTAACGACTGTGGGAAGGACCTCTGTATTTGAAGCACCAGACCAGTCCCTGGGTTATGTAAAATAGAGACGCACTGAACCAGTAAGTGTAAGCACTTTGGTCATGTCCTCTGCACTGCGTTGAAGTCCTTGGGGGGTCTCACTCCCCTGGTTCAGGAGGTTAGCTGGGGATGGAGCAGGGTGTGCATAATGTAAGGGTGGCCAAGAGTGCATCTGCAGGAGCATATTTCTTACGCTGTGTAGTACAGTCAGCCACCACATCCATTGCTGAGGTGTTTTTCTGCATGAGGTGGCAATCTTTTGTGATTCGGTTGTGCAGGTGTGCTCTCACGCAGACCAGATTTTCCAGGATACACCCCCCCTGCCCATTGCTTTTAATGTCACTATTATACTCCTCTTGTGCAGCATATTACAGGGAATCAATGGGGATGATGACACTGAAAGATCTGTTGCAAATTATTTTAGCTTGTGTATTTTGGTAGTGCTCGGCACTTTTCAAGCAAGGTCTGAGCTCAGATAAACTCAGAATTACAGTATATACAGAACACAATTTTAAAAAAGCACGTGGCATGTAAAATGTCTGTTACAGGACTTGTTTGTTCCAGTAGCGATTGCAACCATTAAAAGATAATCAGCGTGAGCTTAGTGAAGAGGAGGTGTGAAGACAACACTACTGAGCAAAGGGAGAATAGCTAGTCACCAAAGCAAATGCAAGGAGGGACATTGGAGAGGCAAATGGTGCCTGTATCTCTTAGAAAAGGGAATAATATTCCTGGGAACGGTCCAAGGGCTGGCATATGAATGGGGGAAGGAATTGCTGGTCCTGAGCTGGCAGACTGTAAGGCATAGGGAGACAGAGAGCTCAAAACTGAGGTGTTACAGAGGAAGGATTGCACTATTGAGCTTAGCAAGTAAAGAGAAGAGCTGGCAGAAGATGAGAAAAAGAAGCAGATGCAGAAAAAATAAGAGAGGCTGGAGAAATTCAGAGGAGTGGGCACGGAGAATAATTTTAGTTGTAGCCTTTTGAATTGATTGACGTGAAGACAGCTGAGAAATAAGTAGGCTTCAGCTGAACACGGCAGAATACTTTGAGAGAGAAAAAATGCATTCGTCTGGACTTTTGCTGTGTGAGACTTTGGTCTGAAGGGCCAAGAGGGTCAAGATGGGCCACTTTCTGTTTGGCCTGAGCAAAGCGCTGGGGTAACGTGAGGTGTTCTGGTGTGAGACAACAGCAGTGTGAGAGCTGCCAGCTAATTCACTTTGGACACCGGGGGCAACACGTCCTATAGATGCAAGACATGGTGAGTACCTGGAATGGGGAACCAAAGTCCTCGTCTAGGTTTGGATCTTTTCCATATCTCCCCTGGCCGTGCTTTTTTCCCACCCACCTTTGCTTAGCAGTATGAAGATACACACAGATTGGTGTGTGACTTGCCAAAAGTAGTTTGAGAAGCCTACTGAGTGCTGAGCATGAGAACAATGTCTCACATTATTATTCTGCTATTGGCGCAAGATTTGGACTGATTTAGACAGCACTTTTTGTCCTGCTCTAAAACACCAAGGCCTGGGACTTCTGGATCCCTTCTTCCTCTTGGATATTTACTTAATACTCAAAGTTACTTTTTCCATCTGTAGCTGTCTAACAGACTTGTCCCCTCTCAGTTTACTCATCTGTCGATGAACATTTGTGAATTCACATTGCATATTGCACTGGACTTGGCAGCTCTGGAGATGCTTTAGCTGTTTCAGTAGAAGTTGTTGGACTTCCAACCACCATTTCTGTGATTCTGTGATAAGTCTTTTCCTGTACTTTTTCTACAGGAGAAAAAGTGGCCACAGTGTTTAAGCCACTTCCATCTGGTGTCTTAAATTACATTCAGAGTAAGTCCTTCTGGTCACATTTCTATGGGGATTGGAACCTTTGGCAGAGGGACAGAAAGAAGGGTTTGGGGCAGTGATGCCTTTAACTGCCACAAGAAGTTTGTCAGTCAGTGCCCTCAGCAGGATATCAGGGTTTTCAGCGTCATAGCTGGTGCCACCATGGGGAACCGAGCTGCATTTTGCTGGAAGCTGGGCAGGTTTGGAAAGGGGACAGTGGCTGTCTGGGAAGACAGCTGATGCGGTGAGGTGGTTGTTCAGCAAGTCTGAATCTCCTTCTTACAAGTGCCGAGGGCGACTGCTGGCAATGAACCACTTTCCTGACAGGAGGTCAGGGTCTGTTTTCTGCTTTGCTGCCATTTCTTTCATAAGCAAGTTTATACACGTGGTAAAAGGGAGAAACTTAATTTTCCTTTGTGGGAGCAGGAGCCAGGAGAGTCCACTGGCTTGTGAAGCAGTCAGACACCGAGAGTTAGTTGGGATAGATTTCTTGCTGCTTTTGTAGGTATGAGAGAGATGGAACAGAGACGAGCAGCAAAATAATTTGCAGGTTTTAATCTTGCAACATATAAAGATGGTGGCCTTGTCCCCTGGGACAGAGGTACTTCAGGATTACTTTTGCTTGTCACTTGATGCACTTGTCACAAGATGAAGTTTCGACCCGTAGTGCATGTCCTGATGAGGTTTAAGGCCTCAGCTCTTGCTTATGTTCCTACCGAATAATAAATGTCCCCACTGATTTCAGTAAAGTCTCTATGTAAAATCTCTCTAAGTAAAGCTGGTCACCCTTGCCCACCTTGCATGTAGCTGGCTAAAGGAGTACGCAGTGCTCAGAGCTGAGAGACTGTGGAAGGGTTGTTCGTGGACCAGTGCTGATACCATGGGAGGTGGAGCAGCAAGTATTGCAACTTTCTATGACTTGCCGGAAAAGTAGATGTGTGAGGCAACAAGACATCAAAAAGTGCAAGCAATATGCACCTGTATCCACCACATTTAGTCAATCATGAATTACCATTGCTAACATCATATTCAAGGACATTTTCTACTATTCTGTTTCCCTTGCATCCACCTCCTCTGTCAGAGAATGGGTTCCTTACGGTCTTAGCTGGGTTTCGACCATGGCTGGTGCCAAGGCTGATGTGTCCCGGTAACCTGATGCAGGTTTCTGACTAGAACTTAGATAAAATTCATCTTCGGTTCAGTGGCACACTGCAGCCAGCATGCTATAAATTGCTGTTATTTTTTTTCCAAGTTTAACCTTTTCTATAAATGGCTTGCTGAGATTTTGAGATCAGCTCTAATTGCCGTAACCTGTGTGTAAGCCAAGAGATGGCTATAACAACACACAATGGAGGGTTCAACCCTCCAGCCCATACTTAGGTGAAACCCCTGCTGATGCCAATGAATATTGTCATCAATAAGATGTTTGTTGTGCTTCCCTTCTAAAAGCAAAGCAAAGATGACATTTACAGTGAAAAAATCCCCATGGAGTTAGTAGCTGTAGGAGTAGCTCTTTTCGACTATGTGATTAAGGACTGAAATTGCTAGCTGAATAGAAAGTCAGGTCTCAGATCTTTTAAATGAATAAAGATGAATGAATATATTGGCTACAGACCAAGATACAGCATTACTACAATCAACATAATCCTTCTGAAATGAATTGCCATATACTGGCGTGCATTTGTTAAGAAAAGGACCTTAAAAGCAGGATTCTCCATTAGTGGCCTATCGGAAATGATGCCTCAAGGATACAATGTTTTACAAGCAATTCCCTGAGTTGATTCAGGGATCACCCTAGCTAAAAATTACTTCCTATGGAGGGTAACCTAGACGTGAAATTCAAAAGGAAGGATAGTGCTGATTAAAAGCAGATCTTCTATAAGCAGACAGTACTTCATGAAATCCCATTTACAGCTCTTTGATCCTTGTGAAAGGATTTTAAGCAAGCATTCCTCTTGGGAAGGATGTCTTTCTTCTATTGCCATTAAGTTTTAAAATGTTCCTTATTTGTAAGTACTTTGTTAAAAGCAAGGTAATTTAACTGTATTGTATCACAACTCCTGAACAAACTCGCGTGGTTTGTTGGCGTTCTACCAACACACAACTGGGTCTGAATCTGACCAGCTCTGACAATAGACAACCAAAGATATCTACAAAGGAAATATCTTTTAAATCTCTTGTACATTATGGGCAATAACTCTGTGAAGAGGAATGCACAGAAGCACAGAGGAGCTCCGAGTGTCTCCCTCCATTGTCTGCCAGTGAGACTTTTGCCTTTGAGAAACTTCCCTTGCAAATTGTCTTCTTGTGGAGATTTGACTAATCAAGGAGAACACAAACTTCAGCCTGTGGCTTTTGAACCTTCCCTCTAAATTGGGGATTCTGTGTCTTTTCTAACTCTCAGTGGCCTTTTTAAAGCCTTAGCAACAAAGGATTCTCAAATGCTAAAAAAGTAAAGATTGATGCCTTGGCTGCAAGTCTGATAACGTAGCCTTATGCTTTCTTATTGTCTATTGCCTTTAATCTGATGTCTTTTAAACCACACACATTTGTAGGCAGAGAACTGGAAATACAGGTGGATTTGGAATTTAAGCTGTTTTCAAATGGCTATTTAGCATAATATCCTTAGTCATCTTCAGGGCCATTGACTAATCTGGTTTTTAGAGAATATAGCCATTGTTGCTCTGGAGATGTAAGGACAATGCTATATTCTAGTAAGTCCTTAGAATTATGCAAAGGATGAAATCACTGCTGAGTGTTTCCTTCTCTTTTAGCCCTGGAAAATCTGGGGCTAAGAGTGTTGCAAAGACTTTTTCAGTTGGCAACGGCTGCAATGCAGCAATCGTAAAAGTCCAAATCCAAGAATGAAGCAGTGCTTAGACCCATATGCTGGGTATGTTATATGAAGTTCATTGTAGCTAAATTATAAAGCAAACTGTAAATAATTAAAAAGACATCATTTACTTGATTTAGAGCTGGAAATGTAATAGATAGACATTCCTTTCATGGAAGAAAAGGAAAAATGTAATAGCATATATCAGAATTACAGTCTGGGCAGATGCTGCTATTTGATGAAAACGCCGCTCTTGAAATCCCTTTGAATCTTTTCATATGGCTAGAACAGATAATGGCAAATTCTTTCTTCCCCCCCCCCAGCTCCATCTTGTACGATAGAGGTGTGGTTTTCTCTGAAAGATGCCTGCAGGTGCAGTACCATGGGTACCGATACTGAAGAGAAGTGTGTGATTTGCTATAACTTTTGCTGCATTTTATTTTGACATGCTGCATAAATTTGAAATAATGTTTATTCAGTAAATCTTATGTCAGTTTTATTTCTTCTGTTACTGTGTTTTTTAGTAGTTCCAGAAGCAGACTGAGAACTGCATATGTAAAAAATGTATTTGAATTTTGTTGTGTGTAATATTTTTAATTACCTCTAGCTCTGAGTGGAGTAGGTGAATGAAAAAAGGCTAATGTTAAATTTCTTTGCAATTGTTCCTGCTCTAACATTTGAATCATAAATATTTGGATCATATTTACAAATTACCCAGAGTTGAGTGATTTACTGACCAAAGGAATTTGACTTCACTTGTAATTGCGCAGAGCCCACTGCAGATTTCAGCACTGCAGCAGGGCTCAGGCTCATCACCCGGCAGGTTGATGCAGACGCTGCTTGTCTCTGCTGTCCTTGTACCATTGGGAGCGTATGAAAATACGGACACGCTTCACAAGAGCTGAGCCAAGCTGATTTAAAAAACCCAGCAATACAGGCAATTTGTACAAATTGTGCCAGTCACCAGCTTACAGACGTTTCATGTTGCTCTTACTGTAATGCAAACAATAGTTGTAAGGGAGCGAAAGCCACCGCCTCGTGTCTGAGCAGCTGGCCCCTCCTCCTGCAGCAAACGTTGCTGAGTTTGTGGCATCTCCTGCTGCTGCCACGAAAATTGCTGTCATGTCACGGACTAAGCTCTGGGGCTTTGCTGCCAGATTAAGCAGGAGAAGCTAGACCGCGATTAGCAAAAAATCATGAGGAAAGCAGCGCGCAGGGTTTGAAGGTGAAGAGCTGTGAATAATAGGAATGGCTGTATCATACTCAGCAGCGACCTTAGCTGGGAGGTGCCAGAGTGCTTGTAAAATGGAGCTGCAGGGAGACAGAAGATAAGCATCGTTGCTGTGCTGATGCTGTGTCATAGCCAGGCACAAAACCCGGAAGCAAACAGCGTTGCATCGATGCGGTCGCATCATTGCAGCAGTGACGGGTGGAGGAGAGACACCTCAGCTCCCACACCCCGCAGTGATTGCTGAGCAATGGCATGGATTTACAGTGGTGCTTTCCGTACCTCCCATGTCAATGAGACCAGTTTTTTTTTCCCCTTGAGTCTTGGCACCTAATGAATTGCTTAGTTTATATGTTCAATACAATACCCCCTCTCTGTTTTGCCATGTTCCCTCTGTCTGTCCTTGGCAGGCTGGAGGGAGGAGAGGGTCCAAGGCAGCTTCCCTTGGCTTGCACCGGGAAGAGCTGGGCTGGCAGCTTCTCGTGCCAGGCAATGCACTGAAAACTTGGTTTGGAGCCCTTAGGGCTCAGCAGGCAGGGCACCAGTGACGAGACATCTGTTAGCTGAATAGAAAGGTGGCAGCCACCCTATAAAGGCTTACACTATTGTCACCTCCTGAGCTGAGTAATGAGCACATTGTTGTTTGCGTTGTGAGAGCACCCGAAGGTCACCCGAGTGGCTGAGAGTACATCTGAGAGCTAGACAAAGAAAGTGTCCTGCCTGGAGGGGGTTACAGCTGGGAAGGGGAAATATGGGCCAGTACTGCATGATTAATTCATGAGCTTCAGGTCACTCCACCCTGCTTTCCCCAGGGTGCTACAGAGTGTGGCTGTCCTCCAGCGTGGAACATTGTCCATGTAGAAAAGGACTTTGGTCCCTAGTTTTTCTGGACGTTTGGCACTTAGTAAGAAAACTGCAAGCAGCCTGCCTGACATCAGGCCCCCGGTAAATAATAAATGGCCCCTGACCATTCACAGCCGAGCTGCATGCCCGAGGAGGCTAACCTACTCCACAGACCCTGTGTGTGCCCAAATTTCTGTCCACGATTTCATTGCAGCAAGTACCAGTGACCTAAAACAGTGCAGGAGCGCCCAGGCGTCAGTGGCGGTGGCATTGGTGCAGGGTGGCAGCATCCCTTTGCCTTCAGGCCAGGGCTGTGCCTGTCCTTGAAGCCCATGCTTAGGCTATGGCAGGGAATGAATACTTACATGCTGACCGAGGGTTTGTGTGAAAGTTTATTTCATGAATAATATCTCAAATTGCTTGTCAACATTAACCCATGCCTCCCTGCTAATCAGTTAAGTTTGTATAATTTTTCCAGCACGTTCATGGAAATGCATCTATCTAGGTAGGTGCACACAGGCATTTGGTACCGCTGCTTTGGCTAAGGACAAGCCACCCCTGGTCCGGAGCAGGGTGTAGGAGGCAGCGCCTGTTTGCTTGGGCACATCATACTGCCGGGGTGTCCATGTGGCACTGAAACCCCACCTGGGTTGCTTGTGCCCATCAGCACCATCTGTGTAAAGGTACCCTGCTTTGCTTGTGCTCCTAGCTTGCAGCAATCTGTAACGTGTCCTACAGACACGCTGACACCTCGAGCTGTCAAAACCCTTTTTCTTCTGAATTTGCTGATTTGCTGGAATGGAAATGTGTGTCGGAGATGTTTCCACATCTATCAGGTCCTGATGAAAGCTGGGTAAGGCTCCACGGCACCTTCCCTGGTGGCTTGGCAAACTACCTCGGGAGCATCAAGATTTGTGGGTTTTTGGCAGCCTCGTCTCCCATGGCTTCCTATTCCTGGCTGGGGGCAACCTTAGCCACAGGCCAGCTCAGGTGCAGAACCTGCTCCCTTTTGCAACAATTTTGAATGGTTTGTATTTTCTTCTGAGAGGGAAGGTGTCAATAATTAAAATGTTGAAAGTCTCCATAAAGTACAGTTTTCTTTCTTCACCAGAATTTCTTAGACCCTCTGAAATTATGAAGGCGAGACTTTGTAGCTAAACATTCAGTAATCCTTTATAAACTGTAAGTAAGGCTTAATTTAGTGGATGACTCACATAATTGAGTGCTTTCTTGAAACTGCATTTATCCTTTTTAGTTTCAGATTATTCTAATACCTAGTTTTGCCACTTACATATGTATATTTATATATAAAAACGTATAAAATCCTTATGTCTACAATTATTATTCTGGGTTTGTACTTCTGCTTTATTTTTATGTCTGTCTTATTTTCCCGGCCTGTTACATTTGTTTCTATTTATTATGCATCTTCTCCTGTTTTAAAAGAAATAAAATGTAGGACATCTTGATGACAGCGTAGATTTTTGACTCATTAGCAGTGACAGATGCAGTGCTCTGGTAACGTTCCCTGCCCGTATCAATAAGCTCTTGCCTCTTGTAATTGGACAGTATTAATGTTTAGGAAGGCAACTGAATGAGCTTAAAAAGAGCTCACAAGATGATGGTCTCCGCAGGTCAGCAGGTAGTGTGATAAATCATCACGGTGAGGAGATGCAACTGCCAGCATATGGCAAAATAACTTACTAGCGTTCAGGGTGCTGATGCACAAGTCCTGCGATTACAAGCGGCAGTAGAGAGCCTGGGGAGAAAACAGGGAGCCTGCTCTGGCAAATTCCAGACTGAGGACTTGCATTCGTCTCCATTCTTTAACGAGAGGGTACCAACATCTGAGGCAGGTCCCGGGGACGTATTTCATTGTAGTTCTGGGCCTTCGTTCCCTCCCAAGGTCACCTCGCTGCTGCAGCACATGGAGAAAAGCCTCAGACCTTCTGTGTACATACTCTTTTGTCATGCGCTGTATTTAAAATGTCTTTTCCCCCCTTCTTTCTCCCCTTGAAATGTCTGTTTCTCCCTTTTTGCTTTTCTAGAATGATATAGAGAGCTATAGAGGCTTTGAACCTGCAAAATGTTCAAATACAAGCTGAAAAGTAAATATGCTACATGTAACTGAGGAGTTACATTGAAGAGAGCTTGTTGTAACACCCCTAACTCTGACTTGGCGCTTTTTAATCAATACATTTTTAGGAGGTCTGTGTCATTGTCCTGGTTTTATAGATGAGGAAACATATCAACTTGTTTAATTGTTTTCTAAACTGGGAACTTGGGACATGCATGGTTTATATGCGTGAGTCATCCTGTAATTAAACCAAGAATTGAGTCTGGGGAGAGGAGTATAAAACATGGACAAAATGGAGATTCTGAGTTATTGTTTAGTGAGCCAAGGAAATAATTTACAATAAATGGCTTTTTTATATATGAATAGGAAAAGAAGGTTCTGACTGCTTTAGAGTTTTCCAGCATTCACAGTCACTTGGCAAAAGTCTTTCCAAAAGCGTTATGTACTGAAGTTACAGACTTTCCCTGTCTCTGGGTAAGTGGTAGAGTGCTGGCGATTCCAGTATGACTTCTTCAATGAGGGAGTTCAAATATTGGTTCTCAGGAATATGCAGTGGTAAAATTTGCTTTCTGTAAAATGTATTTTTTGAGAACAGAGTGTAACCATTTGAATAGAGAAAAAGGGAAACAGATGATTGTTGTGAACAGTGCCCCAGCAGACCTGATATTTGAACAGTTCTTCATGGGAAAAAAATGTTTGCTTTCCGGCACTTCAGAAAATACCAGGAGGTAGTAGCTCTCTCTGCTGTTCGTATGATATTTCAGGTAAACCAAACTTTGGAGGCTACACTCCCATCCTCATTCACGGACTAAGTGAGATACGGCGTGAGGAGCCTCAGTACAGAGTGCCCCCAACTAATCAGCAGCCTTTGACCTGCAGGAATCGCAGATTAGACAACAATTCATTCTTCATGCCCACTAGAAACTAGATTTTCTGCTGTGGGTCTGTAACACAGTACAGGAGGTCCAAGCTGTGGGCCGTGTCCCTTGACCGCCTCGCTGGAGCAGCCGAGTTGACCCTGCTGAGCTGATGTTGCATAAAGCAGCTCCCCTGGGCAGGAATTTCTGCATTACAGAGCTCAGCAGCCTCTCCTGACCTTGTCCATTCCCATTTCAAGCTCTGTTACTCTTCCAGGGGTGCCGAGAGTCCCAGGTGAGCTCAGCTTGGCTATTCCAGTGTTGGGCAGTTTGTTCTGGGGCCTTCTGTTCCCTTTTTGGCCTTTGTACAATAAGGTGGTGGTAAAAAGGGGATGTAGCGGGATTTCAGGTGTTTTCATGTGCAATGAGTTCTGCTTTGAGGAAAAAAAGACTGTGATGACCATGAGGCCTCATGTTCCAAAAGTCAGAAATAAACACTCAGTGAAACTATGGTTTTCCTCTCCGCTGTCTATGTTCCCACCTGAACCTGTGGCGTAGACATTTATATAGGGTAAGTGCTTTGATGTTAATGGCTTTCTATATAATATAAGCCTATTTGGTATCATCAATATGTTATTATGTTTATTTATTTCAACAAACCCACATTTCTTCCTTTTTTTTTTTTCCCCCAGAGTGACCGACTACTCATTAAAGGTGGAAGAATTATCAATGATGACCACTCCTTCTATGCAGACATATACCTTGAAGATGGACTTATAAAGTTGGTTTTTTTAAATATTGAACTTTTTTTGCATGCCTGTTAGTATAGACTACTGTGATGGTGCTGACCTGCAGCCAGCGTCTTGGTTACCTCTAGATGTGGGGCCATAGTAAAGGAGTGTTTAATTATGAAATTCTGTCATTTTATCTTTACTAAGATTAGATAAGTAGAAAATTAATTTACTGTAAGGTGAAGGTATTTGCTTTTCAAACAGTTCAATCCTAGTTTCTTCCAAAATAGTCAAGGCAAGTAGGCTCTCTCAAGAAGTAATGCTAAGGACAGTGGATATTTTTCAGTCCATATATGACAGAAGGCTCATTACAGCTTTTTTCTCCACACCTAATCAGGGTGAATGCAGCCATTCTCTAAAGGATTGTGTGGCACAGAAATACGCCCCGTGTTACACAGTGCTAATGGGAACCTACTCCTTCTCAATTCTCCTGTTGGTTAATGCTGAAGCATAGCATGTTCTGTTCGTACAACATTGTTATGCATTGCTCATATGTCCCTTTTGTTTAGCAAAGGTATATAATCTTCACACAATTAGACAGAAAATCCTACTGATCTGTGAGGATATAAAATACAGGAACTGGGAAAGTATTCCTTAGGTGAAAAAACATAAAATACATGTTACTGATAGCCTGGGAAACAGTAACAGAGATGTCTATTCATGTACCTTTACTGGTCCTACCTTGGCTTAGTGGAGATGGGGGTCTTTAGTTTTGCAAAGTTACGTAGTGTGTACGAGCACTCTGATGTACACAAGTGTTGTGGTTTAACCTGGCAGGCAGCTAAACACCACACAGCCATTTGCTTGCTCCCTGCCCCCACAGTGGGATGGGGGAGAGAATCAGAAAAAAAAGAAGTAAAATTTGTGGACTGAGGTAAAGACAGTTTAATAGGACAGAAAAGGAAGGGGGGGAAAAAAAGCAATAATAATAATGATAAAAGTATATACAAAATAAGTGATGCACAATGCAATTGCTCACCACCTGCTGACCGATGCCCAGCCAGTTCCCGAGAAGCAGTCAACACCCCCGGCCAACTCCCCCCAGTTTATGTACTGAGCATGACGTCACATGGTATGGAATGTCCCTTTGGCCAGTTTGGGTCAGCTGTCCTGGCTGTGCCCCCTCCCAGCTTCTCGCTGGCAGGGCATGGGAAGCTGGAAAGCCCTTGACTAGTGTAAGCAGTGGTTAGCAACAACTAAAATATGGGTGTGTTGTCAACATTATTCTCATGCTAAATCCAAAACACAGCATTGTACCAGCTACTAGGAAGAAAATTAACTCTATCCCAGCCAAAACCAGGACAACAAGGATCAAAGCCTTTTTCTTGACTGCTAAACATTTTCACTAGTGACCTAGCAAGTTTGGTCTCCAGAGGCTACAATTTAATGCACAGAAACATAATTATGGTTATCTCATAAATAATTCATTACGTACTTGTTTTCAGAGCTCCTTTTCTTAAGAATGTATCATCAGATTAGAAGTCTGATTCTTTATATATCTGTGGCTACTTACATTATTCATGATTCAGGTTATTATAACAGAAAAAAATTCTGAATGCTTGTATCCATGGACTATGCGCTTTTCTTTTTAATACTGTGCTCTGCTTTTCCAGTTGTAGTGTTACTTGCATTGCAGAAGTGGCAAAAGGAGCATATAATTTTAAGTGGAGAAGGCACAAAGTTATGAGCACGTATATTTTTTAATAGCAACAATCAACCAAGTTGTACTCTCTCTGATAGGCATTTTAGTTGAGTCTTTCACTGCTTTTGTTTGTTCAGATGCAGATTTCCCAGTAACACTTGTAAGCATCAGAACTGATATAACAACTAAGTGCATGAGATGCTGTGAGTCTGAAACTGCTGTGGATTTTTGGCCTTGATTCCCGAAATGCAATGGTACTCGGTAGGCAGGTTAGCAATGCCAAGCTTTCAGCTGCCCTGCCATTTAGCAGCCCTTGGTAGGTGCATAGTCTCCCTGTGTGTCCTGGTTTCGGCAGGGGTAGAGTTAATTTCCTTCCTAGTAGCTGGTACAGTGCTGTGTTTTGGATTTAGAATGGGAACAAAATTGATAAGGCACCGATGTTTTAGTTGTTGCTAGGTAGTGCTTACACTAGTCAAGGACTTTTCAGTTTCTCGTGCTCTACCAACTGAGAAGGCTGGAGGTGCACAAGAAGCTGGGAGGGGGCACAGCCAGGACAGCTGACCCAAACTGGCCAACGGGATATTCCATACCATGGGACGTCATGCTCAGTATATAAAGCTGGGGGAAGAAGAAGGAAGGGGGGGACGTTTGGAGTGATGGCGTTTGTCTTCCCAAGTAACCGTTACGCGTGATGGAGCCCTGCTTTCCTGGAGATGGCTGAACACCTGCCTGCCCATGGGAAGTAGTGAATGAATTCCTTGTTTTGCTTTGCTTGCGTGCG
>NW_008825167.1:10880185-10886644 GCF_000699105.1 Pygoscelis adeliae
GCTGAACACCTGCCTGCCGATGGGAAGTAGTGAATGAATTCCTTGTTTTGCTTTGCTTGCATGTGCGGCTTTTGCTTTACCTATTAAACTGTCTTTATCTCAACACACGAGTTTTCTCACTTTCACCCTTCCAATTCTCTCCCCCATCCCACCGTGGGGGGAGTGAGCGAGCGGCTGCGTGGTGCTCAGTTGCCAACTGAGGTTAAACCATGACACTGTGAAATCCATGCATGGATCCTTACCTCCAGAAAGTATCGCAGCTGGCCGAGATAGCTAGGATTAATAATGGATAGACAGACAAGATCTTAATTTTTAAAATGCCTTTATCTTTGCCTAAGGAAGCAAGTTTATTGTTCAACACCCTGACTCGTTGAGTCGTGCCTGGTTTCCTGGATTTAGATGACATGAGTTTTTTCTTTGTAAACTGTGCAAGAAGTCCTGCTCTGAAAAAGCAGCTGATTTGTGAGGGCAGCCTGGTGTGAGATGGGCTTGGGTCCCAACTGTGTTCAGATGATAAATTCTGCAGTCTAGGGAAGCACTGTATTTTCTGGGATTGGTCTCTTTAGTTTCTCCAGCTGGAACTGCCCATTGTGTCTAAATATTTAACATAGTTGTTAAATGTTGCTCAAGATCCTTTGGAGCAGGACCTTGAACCTCAGGCATCTGCCTTTCAGTTGATGCCCTAACTCTCCAGCTGCAGGTCCTGCTGGTAAAACAGAATTCTTTCCACAGAATGGAGCAGCCACCAAACCACTTAGCCCAGGATAGGCAATGGTGTTCTGGTTTTGCCAGGATATAAAAGAACTGGGTTAATTTTCTTATTCTGCAGTGGAAACTAGTGGAATATAGAGTGTTGGGTTTCTCTTGCTGACTAATGAAATGAAGTAGGGTCTTCTAAGGTTTATGTCCCTGCAGATTGTCCTGCAGAGAGGAATGTAGATATACCTTGAACGTCTTTGAAGATTAGCTATAGTTTGGAGGATGGTAGATGCTTTTTCCTACCTATCAATGCTCAGACTGGCTCCCTAGGTACAAGGGAGCAGTGGTGCATGTGGATTTTTCCTAGCTGAAACTTAAGCCCTGCGCACTCAGGTGGCAGCTGAGAGGCAGTTCTCCAGTATCTAAATAGTAATTTAGATATTTAGTAATTTAAATTGCCATTGGTATGTAAATAATGTATTTTGCTTACATCTATCCTGTCTCTCATTTCCACATGAGGAAGTAAGCCTTGGCCTCCATGCCAAGCGGCCGGTCACGATCCAGTGCTTGCTGTCCTCTGCTCTGTCCCTGCCAAGGGGAAGGGTTGGGTCCCTCTGGGCTGGAGGGGACTAACAAGTGTGCAGGATGAGTGGCTGGGGACAGGGTCTCCAGAGCTGGGCAGGCTATGAGCCAAGTTAGGGGGAGCATCAGATGCCTGAAAGAGATCTGGGCTTGATAATGACAGAAATAACTCCACTGAGTTCTGGGGGAGGTTTTCAGTTTTCTCAGGTTAAGCTTATGAAGAGTTGAAACCTGCTGTTTCCATTGTGCTTTAATCAGATCATGTATGACAGAATTTACCAGCCCGTTCAACTGAAGACGGTAGACAGCACCAGCTTTCTGTGAGTCTGAGTTTTCTAGTTGCTGGTGCATCAGAAAACCAGCTCAATCATTTGTACAGTGTCTAGAATACAATTATCTGTGCTATTGTATTTTTTCACCCACAAGTAACTGAACCCCATTCTTATTAACATACACTTAGCATTAACAAGTGAGCAATTCAGGAATCCTGTCACATTATCTCTTACTCTGTGTTCTAGTCAGTCAGAATAAAAATAACCTTGAATGCCAGTGAAGATCAGCCTTCTCCCAGCCTTAATCTTGATGCCAGGGCAAGAGATGAGACAGGCTCCTGACAGGTAATAGCGTAGTATCATCCACAAAGGCCATTTGGTCCCAGGTCACTTCAGCATGGATGACTTCAGCCATTGCCAAATAAGCTGTTAACTCAACTGTACACTGAAAATAATGAGCAATGAGTCATCAAAAAACTTCCGTACGTGCTTAGCACTCTTTCACTTCATTAGGATATGTGTTTTCTTGAACAGGGAACTGGTAGGTACTGATTGTGGAAGAAACTAAAAATGAATTGCTTCTGTATTTTTGTGTAGGTTTTCTTTAATATTGTTATTTTCATAAAGTGTGTAGTTCTTGGAGTGCAATTCCACCTTAGACATATTTAAAGGAGATTGGTCATAGTAATTTTTTTCTTTTCCCAGTTCAGTTTTTTAGCCACACAAACACTGTACAAAGGTTGAGGATTGTTCTGATTAAAATCTGGGGAGTGGATTCAACTAATGAAAGTTAGTGCAACACCATTATTATCTGTGGGGCTACCTAACTTTATACAAGCTTTCAGTGTGCTCATGGGTTGGAGTGCTTTATGGTATGCCTTTGCGAGTCCGATTTTAACAGCAGAGAAGCTTCTTGCAGCTTGTTTGTGCACTTGGATGTGCTGGGCTGCTGCTGGCTTTTGCATACATATCAATTCCCTGTTTGTCATGGTATCATTAGCACTCCTCACAGCTGTAACAGGTTATGACATGCTCCCAGTGCTATACGTGTTGATGAATATTAGACGCCAGACAGAGAGTTGTATGGCTTCAAGCCGTGATACTATCAGCTCTCACGAGTAAGCCCTTTTGGATTTGTTCAGCGCTGAGCGGCTGAGACCCAGCTCGGGATGCTGGCGGGGAGTTTGCTAACCAAATGGCTATGCTTCCCTCCAGCCAAAACCCGGAGCACCGGGGGAGCCAAGCTGCTGGAGGTGACATTTTTGCATAGCATATGAAACAAATTCTTGACCTCTTGGGGCTATTTATTAACTCTGGCGTTTTGGCCAAATTCCAGTGTGAATAATTATCCCTGGTTTTTTCACTGGTTTTAATTAACGGTTATATTCATTTTCGGTTCTAGCTTGTTGCAATTGGCTGTTAATCAGTTGCTGTGTTTTGCTCCGTAGGTGGGAGTTGCTTTTTAATATGGGAGAAACAGATTCAGCAGCTCAGATGTCTGGGGTATTTGTTTAGCTGTGGATAAATGTTATCTTATCCCAGACAAAAGGAAATTAAGACGAGGACTGTGTGTCTGTAATACGAGATAAACTAAGTGAACTTAAACTACCTTCTAGTGATCTCTAAGCCCAAATATATTACAGCGTAGCAATGCAGAGACATGGCTTCCACACAGACCCGTACATTTTCCTGTTTGGCACCATGCAAAGTAGGCAATAAAAATGTAATGTGGCTTTAAAAGTTAAAGGTTAATTTACTCATAGTTGTGTCCATGAACACTAAAAGTATTTTGATTGTAAGTGTCTGGAGTTTGCTTGCTATCAGCATGGGGGACAGGTTAATATTTTTAATAGTGAAAAAAAAACAAAACTGTTTTGAAGAACTGAAGGGGAAAAGATTGCAACAGTTCATTAACATTTTTCCACACAGTTATGCAGAATGTTTCACTAAGTTTTAACTGTAAGAGGAGGATGAAGAATATGTGATGTGGTAGATTAAAGGTGTTTGGGTCTCTTAAATATGTATTTCTGTATCTTAGGATATTTAGGTTTCTTTTTAAGGATAAATTTGCATTGCTTGGTTACAAAGTAATTATAACTCCTTTCTGACGTGCCTTGTACTTCTGCCATATATTTACAATTCCAGCTTGTTGTCATATTTGATCTATGGTTTTCTGTTTTCATTTAAGAACTTAATATACAAAACTGGAGCCTCCAAAACAGCGTTAACTGTACATATTTATAATTGTTTAAAGATAGGAATCACATAAAAAAATAATCATTTTTTAATGCTGGTGCATTACGGCTTCTTTATTGGCCACTAGAGCAATGCAAAGCAACCCGAGCATGCGGCCCGGCTAGGCAGGCTCGCGGATGCTTTGTTCTGCTAGTGCCGTGCAGAGTGGCCGGAGCGGGTGTTTGAGCTTCACCTCTCCTTTGGGGTTCCAGTTCTTTCTGTATGACCCCTAGGTTCCTCTCCCTTACAGGCCTCAAATAGCTTCTGTCCCCTGTGCTTCTTTGTTTAAGTAAAATAATATTGGCTTTCCTTGCTGCCTAGGCAAATAGGAGAGAATCTGATTGTTCCTGGAGGAGTCAAGACCATAGAGGCTAATGGGCGCATGGTTATTCCTGGGGGAATAGACGTCAACACTTACCTGCAAAAGCCCTACCAAGGAATGACTGCTGTTGATGACTTCTATCAAGGCACAAAAGCAGCGCTAGCAGGGGGCACCACCATGATCAGTGAGTACTAGCAATACTAACTCTTCCCATTCCAAGCTGAAGCTCGTGTAGCACATCTGGGGATAGCTACGGGAGGCTCCATGCTGATTTTCTGAGATCTTCTGCAATGAATCTTCAAATTTCTGGGCACTGTGTTGGAGATCCATTCATCATTGTCACTGAGGGTTGGCCTGAAAATGAACCTACCCTCAGAGAGAAACAGCAGCATGGGGAACTGTCTCTTGGATTTCCCTCTGAAATACAGAACAAGCACTGAGGGATAATATACCTACTCTTGGGATTTTTGAAAAACAATGTAATAAGTGCTGTAAGTATATGGCACAGAAAATCTGACAATCTGTTCCCACCTAGTGACATGTCAGAGGCTTTGGAAATAACAACATGCTTATTTATGAACTTGGATTTGGCACCAGGAATTGAGGAAGTCCTTACCAGAGATGTGCTGGAGGAACATCTTTCTTGGTGGAAGGGAGAAATATTTCTAGTTGTTAAAGATCCTTCTTCTCTCTACCAGATGGCAGGACAAGGTTTCTCTCTTTCCTACTCGCAGTGGCTTGGCCCTTGGTTAGACTTTGTGAGGCAGTTGTTCAGGTGGCATAAATGGTCTTAGCTTCCTTGTGCAGAGGAGCTGCCCAGTGGGGTTTTACTCCCGCTGAATTGGAATATGGCTTTTTTTGCTGAGTGGTGTTATCTATTAGCTATGTTCAGCAGCAAGTATTAGCTGAAAGGATCTCTGGCAATAAGCACAAAATGCACTGCTGTTCATTACTTTTGTTAATAATTTTTGTTAGCGTATATTCTTCAGTTGAGGCTTCCTGTGCAGCATTAGGTTTGCAAATGCTACTGATAAGCCCATCTTGCTTTGTTTCCATACTTACTTTTGACCTAGCCCTGCAAAGATAAGTATATATGCATAAGTAGTGATGTCTCTATTTGATCTCAGTAAACATTGTGGCATCATCAGATGCAGAAAGCCTCGAGACAGTGAAGATGCATAGTTGCAGCGTGCTCGATCTGCCGTAGAGTGTGGCTGAGTGTTTGTGCTCTACATCGTCTCTGTTCAGACCTTTGGCTATATTCCCAAATCTGGCTGCTGAGAAAGCATTCGGCATCTCCATTGATATATTGGTAAGGCAGAGTGGGCCAATTCAGTGACTACAAGGCAGTGGTAAATAATAATGCTTACTGTGAAATATGTAGAAATGGACACATCAGACAATAAATACAGGTAAGTCCAGAACTTGTTGTCTCTTACGAAACGGTAAAGGGAAAACCAAATGTTTCCTAAACTGTGAGATGTTTGGCTCTCCCACTGTGTGTCTATTGATGCTGCACCAAGCAGGTTGCCAGACTCAGCTTTAGTATAGACTGTCCACAAAGTCTGCTATACCTGAGACAGCAAGACCTGGCTGGCATCCCAAAGTTACAGTCTCCACACAAACTGCCTCCAAGGCTGCTGTTTTGGCTGAGATGCTGGAAAGCTACTTACAGGCACTGAGGAAATCTGCACAGTGTGCAGTCTGGGTAACAGACACTGAATCTCTTTTTCAGTTGACCACGTGCTTCCAGAACCTGGATCGAGTTTACTGACCTCCTTTGAGAAGTGGCATGAGGCAGCTGACACCAAATCCTGTTGTGATTACTCTCTCCATGTGGACATCACCAGCTGGTATGATGGGATTCGAGAAGAGCTGGAAATACTGGTGCAAGACAAAGGTTAGTGAGTGAAAATTAGTAGTATTTTTTGGTTTTATTGAAATACCATATGGAAGTGAAATTTTGAAGTATTTTAATGAATGCATCATCCAGAACAGAAATGCACAGGTGCTGGTTATGTTGCCCAAGGTTCTGCACTACCTTGGAACTTTTGTATTCACTTGCTGCTGTGTAAAATGGACCTAAAACTTTGTGCATTAGTGCTAGTCAGCAGCAAGGCCAATGGAGGGAGTAGGTTTACCCCAATATAGGCACAGAAAATTAAGATGTGTATGTTGTCAGATACAAATGTATCACTTTATGCTTGCTTGTACATGTGGAAATAGACTCAGACATTGCATACTTAGGTTTTCTTTTAAGGTAAAACTCAGAGATCAGCATTTAGGGTAATCAGCCCAGTCACCTTAGATCCTCTGTTTCATGAATGGAGAGAATGACACATTTAAAGG
>NW_008825167.1:10886715-10911116 GCF_000699105.1 Pygoscelis adeliae
CCATTTAGCTGCCTCAAATTTAAGCCCAAATATGAAAGGCACATGTGTCTGAGAAACTGTCATCACAGGCTAGATCTCATTTCTCAGCAATGGCTTAGGATAATTTACTTGGTGAGACTGGATTTTTCTATAAAACATGCCTGTATTTTTAAAATAGGTTCAAGTTATTAGAAAAAAGAGAAGCTTTTTAGGTACCTAATATTGAAAAAATGTCCTGATTTTCTCAAGCGCTTCGTCTCCAGTGGCTTTCCTTAAAGTTACTAGAAGACGCTTTGTTTCAGGACTTACAAAAACCAGGTCACTTATTTAGGAATCTATTTAAGACATGTACGGGCTTGATTCAGTTCAATTAAGAGGTCTACTATCATGTGAGATGCTGTAGGTTGCCCTATCTGGACTCCAGCTACCACTCCAGAATAGTACAGATAAAACCTCTCATAAATCGTTTTCCATACATGCCAGCTCAGTATGACAGTCTCATATATGGAGGGCAACTTGGTGGCACCAGATACGTATGTGTGAGCAATTTAATCTAGCCTTCAGAAAATAATTATTTTGATCTAGTTCCTTAAAATTCTGCCTAACAGCATGGATTTTCAGTCCAGAAACATATTTTTTCAAATATTTTTTACTTGATACTTCCCTTGAAAATGCATGGATATTAATTAAGAAATATTTTCTGAAATGATATTTAGCTACTATGGGTAAATCAGAATGACCCTTGTGTTGGGAAGTCTAAGTAATATGTGTATGCAGCATCTTTTGTAAGGTGCAGTGCTAGTGATTACTTAGATTTGAAAAATTCTCTTTTTCTAGGAATGTACTATCGAAGTAGAAAACCAAAGCAAATTCCTATTCTTGAGTGAGCAGTTGTTTGCTGAGATACTGTGGAGGTGCAGTCACTTAGGGGAATTTATCCTATATTGCAGCATGCTAGCAGTACATGTGCTGTATAACAAGATTTTAGGCAACAAAATCCTTCAATCAGCAAGATTACACATAATTTAGAGAAACTGCAGCTGGTCTTACGTAGTTCTTTATAATATAGGTGATTTTTACAAGGTGATGACATCTGTCAACACTGATGGTGGCAAATCTGTGCTGTTTCCCTGCTATCAGTGTTAACATGGATACGCTGCTGTGCATTAGCTGACTGTACTCTCAGACAAGTGCCTTGTTTCAAAGGTTAGATACTATTTTCCAGAGGTCCTGGATCACAGATGGCTCAGCACTCCCAAATGTGCCTGGGGGCTTACATTAAAAGCCTGGTGCAGACAGTTAGGTTAATAGTTTTCTCCAACTATTGAAATGTGAGTTTTCAATATAAATCTGACCTGCCTTTCACTCTTCAGAGGAAGCAGGAATCTGTTCATCGGTTCCTGAACCGGGATGCGTGACGAGGCCCTTGGTGACCTCTTTGGTGG
Organism: Pygoscelis adeliae; assembly: GCF_000699105.1. Lineage (NCBI taxonomy): Eukaryota > Metazoa > Chordata > Aves > Sphenisciformes > Spheniscidae > Pygoscelis > Pygoscelis adeliae. The sequence continues at coordinate 10,888,140 of NW_008825167.1, forward strand.
CAATAGCATTAGGAGGTCACCTTTGTTCTCATGGATGCTGTACTATGTCTCAGGCAGTCAATGTGAGTAACTGTCGTGTTAGGAGATGCAAGGTAGGGGCGAGTGTGAAAGCACAAGCACAATAGGAAATATTTCAGCGTGGCAGGGGCTTTCAAATGAATGGATAATATCTGCTGATAACTGGAAACATTTGAGCCAGCTGGTGCAAATAGACTTGATGTCAATGGAGTGACACTGGTTTTCATCAGCTGGGAATCTGGATTGAATTTGTTCTGGGCTGATTGTCTGGTGGGTGAGTTAGCCAAGTAACAGGGCTCAGCTAATAACGTTTCAATGACGCATGTGCCTAATACAATCTCGGCATGAATAACAGTGGAGCTCACAGAGCTGCTGTTGAGGTGCCCTGTCATGAGATATTATTGAATAATTAATCAGTTTTAAATCAATACAAAGCTAATTTAAGGAGACACAGGCTTTGGAAGGGCCTGGAGATTTTGTAGAACCAAATGTTGATTATAAAGACTCAGGCTTGTAGCATTTCGGCATCTAATTTGGGACTGGGCTTCTCCAGTACATGCAAAGGAACAACAGCCTGAAATGTGTTGACAGACGCCTCACTCGTTCCTTTAACTACTGCACTTTGTCACTGTTCAAAAAAGCCTGTAGCACTGTCTGAAATTTGGAGAGGATCCTGTTGAGTATTCCTGGTGCGAGAGCAAGCAGGACATTAACCAGATAAGCATTAAGGTCGATAGGCCATGGACCAGGTCTTTTGAAAAGCCACATATTTTCAATTAGTAGATCGAGACACCAGACCAAGGTGTTAGGCAGAGTCTCATCTTGGATACCTGTATATGTAGATTGGTGTTCTTTTATCTTGATATCTTGTAAAGATACTCTCTTTGCAAGGCAGGATGGTTCAAACCATCTCTCCTGTCAGCTGTAAAGGCAGCCTGTGAGATGCTCTTCCACTTTGTGTGTATCTGATGTGGTAGCCGAGGGCGTGGATGTGCACTTAGATGGGAATGCTTCTGCACTGTGCTTCTGCACTGTGGGAGCTGTCGGTAAGGGACAGGCTCAGGATCCCATGGCGGCATCCCTTCTACTCTCACTGACTTCAGGGAGAACATTAACATGAGTGGGAGCAAAACTCATAGTCATTTTATCAAGGTCAGAAAAGGGCCTAAGAAGATACAAAGGCAATAAAAGAAAAAGGAAGAGAATATATATTACTTGGGTCAATGTATGTCTTCCAACCACAGTACCCAGAGAAAGCTGCCTTATCTCCTGCGGAACTGTGATTAAATGAATTACCTTTGGCTAGATCCCAGTGGATAAAGGAGAGCAATAGGTAACCCAGCTCTTTGCTTACAGAGAAATGTGTATGAGAGGATTCAGTCCTGTGCCATCACTGAGGCCAGTCAGCCTGGCTTGGACCAGCCTTGACACATCTCTCATTGCTTCATGTGTGCGTGGTCACCTGTGCAGAAAGGTGGCTCCCAGGTGCAGCTGACATCTGAGACACTGTGTGGGTTTGTGAAGAGAAACAGAGCTTTCCTCCAAGGCAGGTTGGGCAGATGTGACCAGTCAGAGGGGAGATGGTGCTGCAGGCATGAAGCTGTAAGCACTGACCCCATGGAAGGCCCAGTCAAGCTTAAAGGTTTTAAAGCAGGGACATACTAAGTACATTGAAACTGTAATGAGGAATAGGCTGAGGGATTACAGTTAGTAAAGACCATGTGTGTTTTCTGGGAACGTGAGAAATACGAATATAGGAAGAAAGGACAGGCTCACAGGCTGAAGGGGCTCCACAGTCCAGGCTGGATTTGCTCAGCATGAAAGTCAGCAAGGAGGGGCCGGCTCCCGCTTCGTGTTTCTCCCTGAGCTGCCTGGCTTTAGCAGGAAGACATAATACCAGGGATCATTTCAAGGTTTTATCCTGCGTGTATCCTAGGGTATTTTAATCTTGTAATTGTGAATAAACAAATTCTCTGTGTGAATGTGAACAGCCATACCCTCTGCCTGAGGATATATCTGCGCCTTCTAGACTCATGAAGGAGTTACATCTTCATCAGAGAGCCTTATTCATTCGGTGTAGCCAACATGAATAACATGAACAGATCTCTTTCTTTTTCCTCTTGCCCCAGGAAGCACAGTTTTCATGACAGCTATTTTGAAGTGCAGCATAAATAGTTTAGAGAGCTTAAAATTTACTTTTCTTTTTAGCTTGAAAACTCTGAGATCAGTCCTATACCAAACTGGGGATGTTGTCAGTAGACTAAAGAGTAAGGCAAATTTATAAACTAATATGAATTCATATGTACAGAAAATATGAACAGAAGATATTTGGAATTCCAGTTCTGTTAGAATATGAAGCTGTGTAAATAATTGAATCTTTTAAATAAAGAGCAAAACTTGTAGGCGTTTGAATACAGTTGGTTCTTAGCAACCAACACTCAACACTAGCATTTCTTACTGATTTCTAAAATTTGGAGCTGTCATCTTTCATGGTTTTGTATGTCTGCCAACATAAATCCTTCCATCTTTGGAAGGTGGAAGGAGAGGTATGGTGAGCTGCCCTTGTAACTGGTTGCAGGCTTTGCTTCCACTCCTTCCCAGTGTCTATCATCAGCTAAGCTGGGTGCTTTGGGCAGTAGGGTCAAGAAAAAGCAAGTCTATATGCAAATTCAGACACACAGTTCCTACAGCTTCTCAGCACTTTGGGGAAACTTAGCTAGAAGTTTATCTATTAAAAAGCACAGTTTCAGGTCAAGCTGAAGTGTTTTTTTCTGATTAGCTAAAGAAAGCTAAAAAGAAAACCAGTGATTCACAGAACCTTTCACAAGTTTTTTTAAACTTTACAAACTTTACATGCTTGCTTTAGCTGCTATCGCTTGTCTGTGATTTGTCTACAAGCAATCTCATTTGCAGTGGTGGCTGGGTTGCTCCAGAGCTGAACACAGGCAATCCACAGAGTCTAACAAATTCCCCCAGAGAAGAGGGGATTCAGGCTTCTAGTGCTAGTAGCTATAATGCAGCTGTGGAGCCGTGGTTTATTTCTGGCCATCACTGGTTAAAAGCCTAGTCCGGACAAATATTCTGTGACCTATTCTTCGTGAAGTTTTTGTTCAAATACAGTTTAAGAATCCATTTACATGGCAACACCTTTGAATTTTGTCTTGGAACAGGTGTGAACTCTTTTCAAGTCTACATGGCCTACAAAGATCTCTATCAAATGTCCGACAGCCAGGTATTGCTCTGAATGCTTTTCGTTGCTGTGATCTGTCCTCTCTCCTGTGATCTTCCTCCCAACACTCGAGGAGTTGCTAAGGATGAATCCCAGAGAAATGTTCTCACTGACCTGAGTGGCACTGGGGGAGATGTGCAGTGGAGTTCTCCTCTGGAGCATCAGTGCCGAGCAGTGTTGAACATCTGCATGTGTTCCTTCAAGTGTACGACATTCACCTTCTGCAAGGATTATCTGGTGTCTCCCAACATTGCAACCACTCAGCACTGCTCAGTATTTTGCTGTGCACTTTATTTTGCTGTTACCTTTCAAGAACTCTAGGTCAGAGAGGGAAGAAAAGATGAAGCACTTGAGGCGGTGGCAGTTTTAAGATTTCAGGAGTTTCTCGGTTGCTGCAAACAGCTAAATGGAGTTGCTTTTTTGGGAGAGGTGGCCTTTTCTCATTAGGGCTGGAGATAACAATGAGCTTGTTTGTCCAGAGCTCATTACACATTCCAGACTCTTCAGCTTTCCCATTCATAAGTATCAGGTCATTGTAAATGGACAATGGCATCTGTTAGTAATAATAATGTTTGCTTATTCAGTTGAGAAAATGTTTCTTTCTTACTTATTCCCAGAGCTGTAGCTCTCGGTCTCTTAAAGAACTGTTGTTACACCTCCAATCCATGTGGTTTTAATTGGAATTTTAGACATAATAATATATAAATATTCTCTGAGAGGCAGTGCCTGTTAAATTCAACTCCCTGTTGGAATTGCCAAGAGAAATACATCAAAATGTTCAATGTGTGGCTAGACTAATGCCTGTTACCTTGTTTAAATGCTCATGTTGCAGGCTGTATATTCCAACCCATTCAATGCTAGCTGAAGTGCCCTAGTGCAAAAGTGGGCACTGAAGAAACCGTGTCTTCAGTATTTGATCTGTGTTTGGAAACTGGGCTCCCATGTTGCTGAAGTCTGGTTTAAACAGGGAACATGTTAGCTGAATACCTTTTGGAACGGGAACTGAATTTCAGTAGATCTATGCTTAGAAATTCTCAGTAAAAGCAATAGGATCAACTATTTCCATTCTGTAAGGATGGGTTTTGAATCTTACAAAGCAATAAAAAAAAAAGATGCTCTAGAGAAAATATTACAACTTTTTAAGATTAAGAATTAAAGATGATGGTGAAAGCTTGACACCGTCTGCTCTAAGAAGATGGTGCAAAATGCCTGCACTTCAGAAAAGAGGTGTTTTAGCTGTACTAAAAGTGTCTGTAGTCCACGGGAATACTTCCATTTTACATTTGCTAAAAGTATGGAAAAGAAACTACTCACTAAACTTCGGCTTGTGTGGGAGGGTGTGAAGAGGTAGCCCTGCAGTACAAGAGGCACTATGTCCGAGGGACATGCAACCCTGCTCGGGACTGTTGACCCTGTCTCGGTGCAGAAGGGCAGAGGCTTCTCCTGGGGCTGGCTGGTGTGTAAGGGGTGGGTCAGTCAACACCAAGCAGTGAAGCTCTGACTCTATGTAGAAAGCCAGGAGTGGAAAAGAGAGATAATTTGCTATTCGCCTAGATAATTACCAGCATAGAAGGAGCAAAACTGAGATGAACAGAGAGGTATGAGTGTTAAGTAATGTGTTTTCCTTATTCAGCAGTGTTTCCTTCTTTGTACTACCTGCAGCTTTATGAAGCCTTTACCTTTCTAAAAAGTCTTGGGGCTGTTATCCTGGTTCATGCTGAAAATGGAGACTTGATAGCTCAGGTGAGTGAACTGTCATTTTTGCTTCACTTTGTGAGAAGATAGACACAAGAGAGAAGTAAAACCCTCCAGTCAGAGTATGGGTAGGAAAAAAGGAACTACCTGGTAAGTGCCTTAATTGGGCCTGATGCCCTACACACCACTGGTGTAACCCCTGGGATGAGAGGATGGAGGCCCTTCTGCCTGCTTTGGCAGAGCATCTGTGAGATAGAGCAGCGATCCAGACAGCTCCTTGCCTTGGCAGCAGATGAAGACCGGATGAGGGGGGCAGAAGGAAGCAAGAAGATCTCTTCTGAATCTGGCAGAGACAAGTGAAGCAGAACAACGTAAAGCCTTGCTTCAGAGATCTCTGAAGTTTGAGAATAAGAGACCACCGTGATCTTCTAAACATTTAAAAAATGTGTGTTAAAGTGTAAGTCATGCTCTTTGAAGATGCCTGTCAGAACCAGGAAACTGGGCTCAAATTCAGTATGTTCCATTAAAATGTCCTGGATCCCCAGTGCACTCTTTGCAGGTCAGGTCCCCTGTGTAGGTACTGTCCTCACACTGGAGTGTGCCGTAGCTCTGACCTGTGCAACAGAGGTATCCCAAGGACAGCAGTTGATAGTAAACCTCCTGCTGGTCTTTCTATAAAGCAGAATGGTTGGGTTTGGGTTGGTATTGTTATGACTCTATACATCTATGGCAGATTAATCTTTTAAGGCTGTGTCGTGGTTTAACCTCAGCTGGCAACTAAGCACCACACAGCCGCTCGCTCACTCCCCCGCAGTGGGATGGGGGAGAGAAGTGGAAGGGGAAAAGTGAGAAAACTCGTGGGTTGAGATAAAGGCACTTTAATAGGTAAAGCAAAAGCCGCGCACGCAAGCAAAGCAAAACAAGGAATTCATTCACTGCTTCCCATCGGCAGGCAGGTGTTCATCCATCTCCAGGAAAGCAGGGCTCCATCACGCATAACGGTTACTTGGGAAGACAAACGCCATCACTCCAAACGTCCCCCCCTCCCTCCTTCTTCCCCCAGCTTTATATGCTGAGCATGACGTCACATGGTATGGAATATCCCTTTGGCCAGTTTGGGTCAGCTGTCCTGGCTGTGTCCCCCTCCTAGCCCCCCGTGCACCTCCAGCCTTCTCAGTCGGTAGAGCATGGGAAGCTGAAAAGTCCTTGACTAGTGTAAGCGCTACTTAGCAACAACTAAAACATCGGTGTGTTATCAACATTGTTCCCATCCTAAATCCAAAACACAGCACTGTACCAGCTACTAGGAAGGAAATTAACTCTACCCCTGCCGAAACCAGGACAGGCTGTTACAGAGATGTATTACTCTTCTGATCCTGTGTACGTGCATAGAGCCCTTCTGAGGTCCATGAGGCTCTGAGTGAGCTGACTGATTTATCTGCTGAGCTCTTTAGCTGCTGGTTTATCCGCTAAGGACTAGGCTGCAGAGCTGACAGGGAAATTAAAACAGCTAAAAACGAGTTGTCTTTGAGATCTGGACTAGGGAAGCCACCTTGTCTCACGGTTAAGGGAGAACCTCAAGTGAACGTTTGAGTGGTTGGGCAGTGCGTAAGGGCTCTTGCCCACATGGGTTTATTGTGTTGTTTTTCCTTCAGTGGGATTCTGTCCTTAATCTGCCTGGTAGGAATTTACCACCTTTGAGAGCCTTCTTTCCCTTTTCCCTTCAAGTTTGGCCAAAATAACCACTTGGCTCAAAAGTTAATAGTGAGGAGTCAACAGGCACATACAGTGCAGTTGTGTCTTTGCCCCGCTGAAACCAGGTGAAAACCCTCATTTGGATTCAAGAGGAAAAAAAAGTTGATTCCCCATGAAGATTAGCATGATTTAACACTACCAAAATATATAATTTATAGTTTTAATACAATATAAAATATCCAGTAGAACAAAAATTAAGAAGAAGAAACATAATAAGTCAATATTACTGTAGGAATGGCAAAATGAAACAAATCTAATGCCACCCATGATGTTTTGATATGTTCCCCATTAAAATCAAGGTGCACTCGTGGAATTGCATTTCTGATACAAATCTATTTCAGTTACATTTTTCTTTGATCAGCTTTAATATACAGCTGTGGAATATGAACATACAGGACAGAAAAATTATTAAGAAAAGAGGAAGTAGTAAAGAAATGTAAATTATGTTATACATCAACATATTTCTTTGCCATTGCCATGTCTCATAAAATCAGTCTTTCCTTATGCTTTTATTTAGAAGGATTATTTGGATAGTGAAAAGAAAGCTGCCTGCAGGGAGGTTTTGCAGGACTATTCTGTGTGAAAATCCAAACGTGATCTTATCAAACAAATATTCTATCTTATTAGCACTATTGAATCCTCTTACAGTGGGTAATTTTATCATATGATCTGATTTTATGACTTCCTTCAAGATGCAAACCTATCCTTTGTGTTCCGTTCTTTGCCATCTTGCTATTTTTTGTGTTATATGGTTGCAACTTTATTTTCTGTTGTATTTTAATTATCTGAAATCTTTAACTGGCACTGTTCAGAGCTGTTGCATTAATGATTTAGAACAGCTATTTTTAAGAATACCTATGAAACATTATGATTTTCTAACCAAAATAATCTCAATTACAGAGTCAGATTAATACATTCCTATTAATGCCTCTTCAGCCTTGATTGACTGCAGCAAAGGCAAAAGTATATGTGAATATTAACTTGCTCAGGTTTTGCCGCAGTATATTGGTAATGTGTGCACTTTTCACCCTCGGGGACCTGGGATCAAATATTTATTAGATGACACAGTAAAGTATGTTTGGTAACTTCATCCTGGTCTCTAGGGGACATTTGTCTGTATCACAGAGTCATTACATGTGTTGAACTTGGCTCATTAAGACCTGTGAGCAGGGCAGGTCAGGGTCGGAGGTACGTCAACAGCTCTGGTCCCACTTCTGCTCTGCTGGCAGACCTGGATCAACCTTGGATCAGAAGTGGTTAACCACCATTTTCTACAAAAAGGGAAATTTATTCCAATACCACTGCTTGACCTTAAATTAAAAGATAGGTGAAGCTTTTCGTCTTTTTTAAAAAAATTATCTCACTGCTGTGAAGCTTGATAGGCACAGATTTTTTTCTGACAAACCCCCATTGGTCCTAAGATGGGCTTTTTGGTGTGGACACAGTCCCCTCACAACTGGAGGGCACTGTTTTGCTTTCGTGAAAACATAATTTTAGTGATTCACTCTGTAGGAAAAAAGTGTTAAGGAAAACTGGATGCCAAAGGCAAGACTTTATTTGATGAAGTGTCAGCAATGATGAAAGTTTAACAAAGATAACAGTGTTTCATGGATTGCAGCCAGAGAGGAACTTGTGCGAGTGAAGAAAGAATCGCGGGCTGGAAATATCCATAATTACTATTTAGTATATTGATTGAAACCTGTTCCCTGGGTTGGTGTCTGGAGAGCAGAGGAGATTTCCGATGGTGCAGCCCAATGGCTTGAGGCACAAATATGCTCTATCGCACTGCAGTGACAAATCTTCCCCTGAAATCTGCGCTGGCTGAGCAGAGCAGATGCCGGCGTGGCATGGGACCGGTTTATAGCCAGTGTTTTCAGTCCTCCTCCCCTGGCAGCAGGCTTACGCAGCTGCATTTACACAGACAAAAAAAGGGCAGTCAGACAATATGGCTGTTAATCCGCTAGAGGATGCCTGGTGCAAGGGTCTCATCCTGGAGCAGTTGTCAGCATTTACCTCTTGTGTTGTAGGAACAAAAGCGTATCCTGGAGATGGGAATCACCGGCCCCGAGGGACATGCCCTGAGCAGGCCCGAGGAGGTAAAAGAGACTTCACTCATTTTGTCATTCATGGAAATATGTTGTTGAGCATGTGGTATCGGAGCTTGGCTTCTGTATGTGCAGATGATAGATGGATGCGTGGGGAAAGGCAACAGTCTGCTTCTCCCACAGCCTCTTCCAGTGTTATTCAAAGCCTTGAAAAGTCCAGGTCCCCTTCAGCCTGTTTGTTAGCCTGAAATACTCTTTTGCTGCTGCAGCAGGTACGTTCCCTCAGTCCTTGTACACTCAGGAGTCGCAGCCCCTGCTGCCCCGGGCACGGGTGTGCATGTATTTTTGAGTGTGACCCTTATGATTTGATTCATGACGACAAAAAAAATGGGCTTATCAGGGTAAAGATCAGCAGTGCAGCTTGTGGGTTAGGCTTTGGAGTAACTGCATTCATTAAAATGCTTTGGCTGAAAACCTCCTTTAAGATGCATGTGTATGTATATACATGCATATATATATGTGTATACCATGCATGTGCATACACCCACATATAAATGTACGTTTATGCCGGCAGATACATTTGTAGTAGAAATGCAGGCTGTAGAAATGCAAATATGTGAGAATGGAAAGATGCTGCCAGGCAGCTCAGTTTATGCAACTCTCTTCTAATAAAAGCCACGCTCTGGCAAGGATCGTCTCAGGCATATGGAAAGGGTTTCTTTAAAGATAAGGAAAAGGTGGAGACATGTGGATGTCCCTTAATGTACACAGTTCAGACCGTTAATGGGATGATGGAGGGCGGTAGTGGGAGGTGACTGCTTTCCTTGAAGACTAAAGAGACAAGGCCCTGGGGATTTGAGGCTAAACTTGAAGAGATTGTTGTGGTTTGCAGATCTTTGTATAACCTCTCCCCAAGGCAAAGGAATCGGCTTAATCAGTCACATTCTTCTATTGAACTGTTTATGTACTTTTTCATTTTGCTGTTTAACTTCCACCTAAATTATTCTAAAAGAATGGAGTCATTTCCTTTTAATGAGAACAAGGGCCTAAGGAAAATCTGCATTTGCAGTTTCCAGAAAGGAATATTGTGTCTTTCTGACTGTGCGTTTGACCATCTCAGCCCCAGCACTGAGGTACAGAGGTCCTGCCTCCTTCCCTGGTCTTCTGCAGGTGCATTTGGGGCTTCCAGAGCAAATGTTGTGATTAAAGTCCTAGGAAAACCTGAAGCGACAGTCCGATTTAAGAAAAAACATTTTACAAAACTGTGAAGAATTAAGCCATGTGGTTTTGGAAGGCTAAATTGCTCAACTTTTCTAGCACAACTCTTGGAGAGAAATTTCTGTACCAACGAGTCAGTATTTTCAGTCACTGAAATGGGCTTTTAGGAGTTTTAGGTATTAAATGCCAATACTGTGAGTCCATCTGGGAAGGAGGTATAAAACTGATGAGTGGGAAAAGGAGTCTCCAGAGCCCCTGGGAAACACTGCTCCTCTGTCTGAAGATGACTGTTTTGTGTGCCTACGTCCCAGATGGCTCCCTGGGAGGAGATTGCCCTTACGCTTGCTGACAGAGGGGACATACTGGGCGATGCTTCAAAGGCTTTTATGGATTATGGGCTAAATTCAGTCCATAGTGCTGAAGCTGCTGTTTGAGAATACTTTACATTCACTGTTATCTTATCCTTATGTAAAGATTGCATAAGGTAAGCTGCCAGGGAAAGCTCGGAGGTTGTCTCCGAGCTAGGGCAATGTTTCTTTGCTTTGTTCTCCTTCCAACTGCAGGGTAGAAGTCTGAAGCAGAAAGGTGGGAGGGAGGTAAGGAGGAGACCCATGAGCTGCTTGGACGTGACCTTTCCTGGGGTGCAGGGAGCCAGGGAGCTGTATTTGTGCTGGGGCAGCTGTACCCCCCGTTAGCGAGTACAGCCTGGCTGTGGTTACTCCTAACGCGAAGTGACTGAGGTTGGGTTAGCTCCCTGTTTCCCAGCACTGTGTCTTTCTCTGTGGAAAAAGCAGAATGAACCCCTGAAGAGTTGTTGCTAAACAATGAGAAATATGGCTCAGTCCTCCAGTTCATTTTTTCTTCAGTCTGCTTTTGCAGTTAACTTTTTCCTCCTTGTTTTCCTCAGCTTGAAGCAGAAGCAGTTTTCCGTGCCATCACCATTGCCAGTCGAATTAACTGCCCAGTGTACGTCACCAAGGTGATGAGCAAGAGTGCGGCTGATATCATTGCACTGGCCAGAAAGAAAGGTAAGAGACTTCCTTTTCTCCCACAAACTCGTTTTTTTGTTGAATAGAAGCTCAGTGGAAAAACCTGTACATCTTGACCCAAATCACAAGATCTAGGGAGCAGTTACCAAAGAATGGTAACGCCATCACAGACCCTAAATATTTATGGCTGGGAAAGATGAAGGGAAATCCTTCTACATTTTTCGGTTGAGAAACTCTCCCCACAAATTGTCCCCTTGAAGATTGTATTGTAACTCTTCTTTATCCTGTCTTCCCTTTTACCTTTCCCTTAGACTGCTGGATCTCTGTTCAGGGGAGGGAGATATTTTCTTCCTAACAGGGTCCAGCACATCATCTGTGCCTTTTGGGGGTATTTCAGGATATTACCCTCTGAGGGGTGGCTTGGGTGGTGAGCCTGCTGTTAGAGATGCCTGGTGATGGCTCCTGGGCTCGCTGCTGGAGGCTGACCCTGTCAGATGTGCACTGGGGACGTCTGCGGGTTGACACTGCTTGCTGGGGCCGTGGAGGGATCCAGGTTACAAAGCACCCAAAAGGGACTTGTGAGCCTGGCGGTAGCCACTTTCAAAGCTGCATTTGCAAGTCAGGATTGTTCTGCTGGTTGATGCTACAAAGCGTGTGAGCAATATGGAAAAGCCAAAGAGCAAAATATCGTCTTGATATCTGTATCCTTGGAGACCTGGAGTATGGTGCTGGGGACCATGTGCTGTATCTGCTGGTGCTGTGCCCAACCTGGGAGTAGTAAAAAGGCATCTGTCTGCTGGAGCCCATCCTCCACCTAAATGCACTCCAAAGCAGAGCAACGTAGAGAACATGGCTGTGATTAAAACAGTACAAATTAAAACCAGATCTGAATTGTCTCCTTCTGGATTAGAAAGGGAGCTTTGTAAATATGCTGATCAAAAGCATGTGTAGCTCAGAAAGCCTCCTGATTAATTTTTTATCATACAGACAAAGCCAGGGCTGCTTAATTTTCTGGGAGCTACACTGGCCATGTAACAATGCGTAAATTATACATGGCTGCATGCAGCAAGCAGTACAATGTGCTGAAGAGAGAGTGGATTGTAATCAGTTCCTGTATATCTTTGCTTTCCCCAAGGTCCCCTTGTTTTTGGAGAGCCGATCACTGCCAGCTTGGGGACAGATGGGACACATTACTGGAGCAAAAACTGGGCCAAGGCTGCAGCTTTTGTGACCTCGCCACCTCTGAGCCCTGATCCTACCACTCCAGATCACTTAAATTCGCTCTTAGCTTGGTAAGACCTTCATTTTTTTTACAGGCTGATGGTCAGGCAAGTGCAAAAACCACATGGGATGGAGCATCTAGGGATCAGCTCAGTTTCCTTTAGACCAGTCTCATACACGAAAACAGCAGAGAAGGGCCCATAGAAAACCAGGGGTGGTTATATCCCTGTGTTTAGGCTGTCAGTCAGGTGAGCAGGCATGGACTCTCCAGCTCCTGGTTAGCCTGTTAGAGAAGTAACTGCTGGTTATTCAGGAATTAATTCTTTTTCCTTCTGCTTTTCAAGTGATTCCTAGTTGTACAGCTAGGTAGTCTTTAGCCCAGGACTTCAAACGGGTTTTCTCCCTAGTTCTCTGTTTTCTCCAGCCAAATTGTTAATATATGATTGGATGGCATCCTCACCGTCCAGCATAAGCAACAGCCTGCTGGATAGATCCCCATCTGTGAGAATAGACTCAGTTTTAAGCCCCTGGTCATATCTGGCAAGCACAGCTCCTGAAATCAGCATTGTCCCTGAATGCAGAGATACCTGGAACCGAGAAAACTTTCCTGGTGCAATTTTTGCCAAAGCTGGTGCAGGGCTGTAAGCTGTGAGCACTTTTGAGAATTAGGCTGTCCTGAACTAAATTGTAAGTGTTTGTAGCAGAGTTCAGTGGTTTTAACCCCTGTGTATTGCAAACTTCTGACTTGGTAGTTTGCCTTCATCTGGGATGGACCAAAATCATAGAAGTTTATTTGTGTTTAGTTCTTGCAGCCATGTTTTTACTTTTAGCTTGCCTTGTGTCTTCATAAGTTCCAGGGTCCTCAAGCTGTAAGTCAGCAAAGATAAGTGGTACATATAGAGAAGGTATGTCGGGCAGGAGAAAGAGGCCAGAGTGGATTACAAAGGAGACTGCCAGGGACTCAGGTGGAGACAGGCTGGTGACTGGAGGCCATCACTTGACAGGATAGGGGTATGGGCCGGCTCTCTAGAGAGATGAAAGGAATGTGGACAGCAGAGGGAGAAGCGTCTTTCTCATATAGAAAAGAAGACATCAGCAGTGCCTTGCCAGCAACCCAGACCGTAAACTTATCCCTGAAAGTATTTCCTGCCTGTATCCAACTGTGGGTCTTCTTTAGCTTAAGCAAAAGATCATCTGCTTTGAAATGATAGGGAAATTCACAGCTGAAGTCCCACCAGGACAGATTGCTAGTGCTGGAGTGAGGAACTCAGCTTACCATTCAAAACCTTATTTAACGCCATGTGGTGACACTCATCTCACCTGCTGCCTACCCTTTCTAGGGTTTCCAATGCTCTAGACAGAGCAATAGAATTTGAACCCTAAAAGTGACCCATTGCTCTTCAGAAAACATTTCCCCCTGAGGTTAGTTTTCCACATGACTAACTGGCAGGCTGTATGGCAGGCAGTGCCAGCGTGGTTGGTAATACAAGGCCCCTGCATGTGTAATTCAGGCTTGGGCAGAGCTGCCCTTTAGGTGGATGGGGACATATGTGTGAAGGGAAGTTGCCATCAATCAGTGCCACTGCTGCAGTGCGCACATCTCTCCTTGTACACGGCGGGTCAGGCAGTGCAGTCCCCCAAACCCGGGTTTTAACTCAGCTGCCTTAACGATGCTGCATTCACAGCACTATCCATGAATGCACAGTTGAGCTCTGAGTTACATGCGTTTCTGGTAAGAATACGCAGGAGTTTGTTCCGTTGTGATGGTCTGGTGGCAGAAATGATTTTCCATAATTGAGCTTTCTGTTCCTTAAAACAAGAAAGACAAATGACTTTTCTGGTCTGATCGGGCACTATCAGCACTATAAAGAGTGAAGCTCATTGTGTGAGGGTAAGGCTCTTAGCCAGCACATGTGAATGTGTGGCTATATGTTTTCTAGAAGAGAGTCCCAAAATAATAGTATGTGGGTCAAAACAGATTAGCTAAAATAGCAACAGAATTTTTAGAACTGGAATCCAAATAATGACTTTTTTTAACACTAACATCAGAAAGACAAACTGAGGAGTCACAGAAGTTTTCGTTATCCTCCAAGCATGCAAAAATGACTTTTTTTTTTCTTGTGGCTTAAAGTCCTAGATCTTAAATGACAGCGGCTTAGCCTGCTTTCAGTTTTAATACTTTAAATCTATACTGTGAAACTAAAAAGAGAACTGTATATTTTATCAGTCTGCCATGCATTTGTGGGGAATTTTATGAAAGGATGATGGTAAAGACAGTATCTCACTTTTCTATTACACTGTTCATCAGGAGACCAATATTTTACATTGATTAAAAAATCCTTACAACATTCTTCCTCTGCAAGTACGCAGCATACTGCTTGTGCTGTTTTCCACAGAAAGTGTTGATTTTTCACTTTGAAAAGTTGAATGTGTAAAAATCCAGCACGTCTCGTGGGGTTTACAGATTGGATTTGCCTCATGAGATTTGGTCCTTGTTTCATCTATGGGCCATGCATCTGAGGTAGCTTTCATCTTCCATGGTGCACTGCTGTGTTATTGACACTGTGGTATGCCATCTCTTCTGAACTAGAGATGTGAGATCTTGGTGCTTCATGGAAGATGTAATCTGCTGTGAAAAGCCTTGTTTATGGTGAAGAATAAGACGACAAGGTATTGATGTGGCATTTAAAGATACACATATGTCCACTGTTAATTCCCACCACTCCCTCTTTTGGAGATGTTTTCCATGGTAATCCCTTCTTGTCTGTCATTTTTTCAGCTGATCTGATGCTCATCTCCAATTTGGCAGTGGAATATATCTAGACAGTAGGAGTGCCCGTGTGGTTAACCAGGAGGTGTTGGGTGGCTCTTGAGCTGCATGCGTCAGCTGCAGAAGTCTTCTGTTGACTGGACAGGGGAGTGCAGTGCATGTCATTAAATGTCATTAAATGTCAGAGGAGAGGGAAAACAGAGTTCAGAGGAAGCAACTCCTTTTCATATTTCAGGTGTAGGAATTAATAGCATGGTGTAAGCAGCACAACATAACCTCAAGGAAATGGGCAGTGATACAGGGCCTGGCTGTGACATTCATGTTTTCATGGTTGTATTCATCAGAGTGCAGAAAAGAGAGAGAGGGTAAGCCACAAGAAGCTTAGCTGACAGAAGAGCAACAAAAAGGAAGAAATGGCATTGCAATCTTCTGACTTTATTGTTGTGTTAGAATAAATGAATGTTTAACTGATAGATTTGGTTTAATCCTATGGAGTAACACCAGGCAGTCATTAATAATCAGGAACAGCTAAAACATAGCTGCCTTTTCACTATGAAATACATGGGTTTGGCTTCTGCTAAAAAATGCATGGACAGATGTGAGCATGGTGAAGAACCAGAAAAGAGGCCAAAGGTTCTTCTCTGACTGTCAGCAATCATTAGGGCTGGCAGCCCAGAAAATTACATTAGAATTACTGATGTGTGACACTTCTTTCCTCTGTACATGGCTATTTGTTAGCTTGCTGGAATCTAAATTTGTGGACCAGAATCATTCAGGTGTTTCAGAGCTGGAACTTACATAATGAGTTGAAGAAAAGGATGGCAGGTTCTTGGGGACATCGTCCTTCTGGAGTGATAGAAGAGAAATCGTAGTGTGTTTTAATGTGCTTGACTCCTGTAAGCTTAATCAAGACCTAAAAATATCACCTGTTTCCTGTGGATATTGAAGAACCTATCTTCTTTTTTGTCTTTCTGTTTTTGCAAGATTCTGCATATTGGTTATGTTCTTCCTCCTTATTCCCGAGAGCAGCAGTGATCCAGTTCTGCTCTCTGCAAAAAGATTTTCTCTAGGCTAAAGAAACAACTTCTTAAATGACAGCATTATTATTTGGTAGCTCTTTTTGTGTTTTACTCCATGCTTTTTTCTGTGTAAGACCTTTAAGTTAGATAAATCCAGAGCACATATTTGACTTGCACTATGCCTTCCTTTGTTTCATTAGAAGACTACCTGATAAAAAACTTTCCTTCCTTTTTTATTTTCATGTTCTGCTTTGGAAGGTCAGACAAGAAATATTTGTGTAAGAATTGCAAGAAAAATATGTGCAGGGGAGAAATGCAGGGAAACAAACTTGATGCTCATGACTTGCATTGTAAAATTTGCCATTATTTTTCAACATGGTTGCGAATTAATTTATCTTCAGAGTGGCAGACATTTCATACAAGCTTCTGATCATTTCCTTAATCCTAGAGTAATCCTTTGTCCTGGTTAGTGGGCTTGTGCCTGATCTCTGTCGATAAGCACCCTGAAACCCGAGAGGGTTGTGATCTGGGAGTTCAGGGTGCTCCTGGGGGAAAGTGGAGATTGTCCAATGCCATTGTCGCTCTTCAGTGATCTGTAGCCAACATGTAAAGGCTGCTGACATGATTTACAGCCTATGCCTCTGGTGTGTGGGCTTGAAAGGTCCATTCACAGCTAGTCTAAGACCAAGGTAACCTTGGTGATGCCTGGTCTAAACCTTCTGTGTGTTAACTCCACAGTGGGGACCTGCAGGTGACGGGAAGTGGACACTGCCCGTATAGCACTGCCCAGAAAGCCATTGGAAAGGACAACTTCACTATGATTCCTGAAGGGGTCAATGGAATTGAGGAAAGAATGACTGTTGTCTGGGACAAGGCTGTAGTAAGTAATTACTTACTTTCATGAACTAAAAAGAAATTGAGTGTTGGCTGAATAATGAAAGCCAGGAGACTCTTGGCCAGTACTTAAGTGACTTTCTAATATATTTCTGCGAATTCCCTGAGAGAGCACTACTACGAGGTGAATTGTTTATTTCAAAAACCTTCTCCAGTTTTATAAACTCAGGGCTGTGTTTCACTTTTGACACTGCAACACTATCATTTTTTATTAGACCTGAGGCTTCACAGACTCCACTGCTCAATTTTCCAGTTGTGCCAGAGTGGCTGCTTCTCAGAGATGCAGGATCTGGAGCAATTTAATGATTTTGAAGCGGACCCTATGTAAATGTGATGAATGGATTGTTTGAATTTGGGAAGTGTCTCATCGTTTTTGAGAAATTACAAATGGATGGCAGCCGAGCCTGCGGCTAGACGATAAAATGCTTTGAAGGAGAACATTGCATGTAATTCATACTGGCATATTTTGTGGTGGGATGCTGGTATAAGTTAGCAATTTTTTGATGGTTCCATGGATCCTAATATATAATGATATTCTCCCTCCATTGTCCGTGTGTCCATACACACCCACACACACACACACTCACACACACACACACACACACACAATTACCTTATATTGCATTGCGCTCGAATGCATATTGCAAACCGGGAAGTGGTAGTATTTACAATGCTCTCATGAGCACTTCTCCCAGACTGTGTTTAATAACCACTTTCTTCAGGGACCGCGATCGAGATTCCAAGCACAGAAGCAGCTTCAGGTATCTGCCATGTAGGAGCAAAGCGGGGAAGCAGGCAAAGTGCAGCCAGCCAGTGATATTTCCCTTTCGTTATTCCCACAAAGGGAAGGAGCTGCAGCAAGGGCTGCAACATGGGATTTACGGGTGGTAACATTCAGTCCTGCACCACTGAGTAGCTTGTATTTTGCAGATCTCATGTTTTACCAGGCAGGAAACAAGTGTTTATTTAATATTAAAAAGTTTGGCACTGTTGTTCTTCCTTGGAACGTTGTTCTTGCTTATTGCCAGGGAAGACCCCAAAATACTCTACTGAGAAATCAAAATGCTGTTGTGTACAGCTGCTATTAAGCCATCACTGACTGTAGAAAAAGTTCAATTGGTGGTGACATTTCTCCAGGCAAGGACTTTATAATTGGGGTTCTATTACTTAGATGTATAGGTTTGGTAATACTAATAGTAGAATGGACGTAATTTGCAAGAAATGTTTCTAAAAGAGTCTGAATCTTGATCTTTTCTCATAATACTCATGTAAGTTTCTCTGTTTTAAAATCGTTGAAACATTTAAATGGAAATTACTAGGGCTAGCAACAAAACACACTTAGGCATCAGTGTGTAGAGAAAGGGATCTTAGATAACTGAGCAACCTGATCATCTGCATTAAGGTTTTATTGGCTGCTCTTTGGGATGCCAGGAATAACACATTCACTTATTTGAAACTCCCAAGTAATGTGCCTTGTATAAAGTCCTGCTTGATAAAACCTGTGTTTCATGCAACATCACCATATATATGAACCACATGCCTCCCCGTATCTCCCTGGTCGTTCAGCACTCTACATAGTAAATTCCCATTTTATAAGCATATTTTGCTCAAATCACGTTGTTTTTAGGCCACAGGTAAGATGGACGAGAGCCAGTTTGTAGCTGTCACCAGTACCAATGCTGCCAAAATCTTTAATCTGTATCCAAGAAAAGGACGGATTGCTGTAGGATCAGATGCCGATGTGATTATTTGGGACCCTGATAAGGTGAAGACCATAACAGCTAAAAGCCATAAATCGGTAAGGAGAAAAGGAAAACCAGCAAGAAAAAAGAAATGTCACTGTTGCTTTTCAAATGTTGATGTAATTCTTGTGAACACCAAATATATGGGATATAAAGGAGTGGGGTAACTGCCTACTCCTATTCTGAAATGGGTAAATGTCTCAGAAGATGAAAGTATTGAAATTTTGCATTGGAAGCACTGGGAGCAGGAAGTATTTCTTTTCTCTCTGCATATACCATTGCACTATTATTTTTTGCATGCTTGTGGCAGGTCTGTAAATAGGTGTGAATCGGCAGGTCTGCAGCTGAGGTTAGTAAAGCTGTGATGATAAATTTAAAACTAGCTCACTTTTCTGCTTACCTGAAAAGCACCTGATATTATAAATTGCACGATTAAATCAACAGTATTCTAAATTATGACAGATGATTAAATATTTTGATAATACAGCTCTGAGCAGCTTCACGGCTGGGATTTTCTATTTCATTCCAAAGCTTTGCCGCATACTTCTCTGCCCTTAGTGCGGAGTACCGGTGACTCACAGTTGCTTTGATTTTGAGTGTGACAGCTTTTATCTTACGTATTGTGTATTTCAAAGTTGTTATCTTACTGTTCGGTGCTTTGGTCTTTTACATTGAGGAATTCTTCCAAACGTTTTACTGGAAATCCAGTAATATGGCTTATATTAAAAAGGAATAAACCTTTAGAAACCTTTAAAAAGTAAGTTTAGGCGATTCAGTTTTTATTTCTCTGTCTTGGGATCTCTCTGTATTTTCAAGAAAGCAATAAACACCTGCCCTTTGACAGTCATTCCCATTTAGATTCAGGCTCTCCTGGTTCTTTCTGGCCTTTTCCAGACAGAAATATGTGTACTGGCGCCTTTGAAGTTCCCTTATACAGTCACAGCACATGCATGGTGGGACCATGTCCTCTGGGTATCTGGCAGCTGAGTCACAGTTTTC
This sequence comes from Pygoscelis adeliae, assembly GCF_000699105.1. Lineage (NCBI taxonomy): Eukaryota > Metazoa > Chordata > Aves > Sphenisciformes > Spheniscidae > Pygoscelis > Pygoscelis adeliae. The sequence continues at coordinate 10,907,734 of NW_008825167.1, forward strand.
CTTCTTATTAAGGCTATCGCACTTCTAGAGACTTTGGATAAATATGGAAAGTCCTCAAAAACAAATGAGATAAAGCCCTGACGGAAAGTGGGCAATGGAAAGGAAAAGTCTGATCCAGGAAAGTCTGATCAGAGAGATTGTTTTAAATCATTTCATATCGTAAGGCATTGCTTTTCCTTCAGACAAAACAATTTTATACGTGTCCTAATGGCAGTTGTCTAAAAATATGACTACAAATACAGATTATAAGTTACGAACTGAAAGAGATCTTGTACCAAACTTGCAGTCAATATGTTGGTTGATCCCCAGGCTGTGGAGTACAACATCTTTGAAGGAATGGAGTGCCACGGTGCCCCGCTTGTGGTCATAAGCCAAGGGAAGATTGTGTTTGAAGACGGAAATCTGCACGTAAATAAGGGAATGGGCCGCTTCATCCCTCGCAAACCTTTCCCTGAATATCTTTACCAGCGCATCAAAATAAGGAATAAGGTAATGTCAGATATTATTTAATCTTCTTTCTAGCCATACCCTCTTGGAACCACAGTAGCACATGGTTTTTATTATTATTGTGCTAATGGGAGTCCGTATCAGATGGACTATATATGACTTGTTTAAAAAACGACCACAAAACTGGTTCCTCTGCAAGTGTGAACTGATGTAACTTAATTAACACTGTGAACTTCAGTGGGTAGAGCATATAATTGCCAGCTGGGCATAATCGCCTTCTGTCCAGCTGTGCAGGCTTTTGCAGGGAGGTGGAATAGTGATAGAATTTACTTTTAGTTAAAATTCAGGAAAAAGATAAAGCTTCTTTGGGAGGAGGGTTAGCTGGAAGAAAAACAGAATTTTAAATTGTTACTGAGCTTTGCATACTGAACTGCCACACCACAGAGAAGAAAAGTATGTAAGCCAGAGATACTTCATTATATTTGGCATCTCTGAATTGTTGTTGGTATATTTGCTGAGCTGAGTATTAGCAGCATTCACAGCTCAGAAAACTTTTCTCTTGTGTTTAATAAAAAGCTTGGGAAATGACCAAGATTAAGGCTGGGTCGCTTCTGGTTTTGAATTGTATCACTGCTCCCCTGTTGAAAACCAATTGGCTTAGCACTAGTTCGTTCGGGGTTATTTGGAAATTGCTTCTTGCCACTGAGCAAGAAAGTCACTGTGTGAGAACAGGTAACAAGACAAATGGACTAAAACTCATATTTTCTTCAACCAAGCGTATATCATAGCCTGTGAGGATGGCAACTGAAATTAAGACTACGAGCAGGTTGATAGTGTTTTATCTTGTATAACATCATTTGTTATACAAATTCTGTCAAGCTGTGGGATGCAAAAGGTCTGCACTTCTAACGAGAAAAGGCACTGTAAAAATCAAATGCACCTGCAAAAGTTTTGCAAAATACCAATCAGTATTGCACTTTTTTTACATTCTCCACTTAGATGACATGGGCCTTCTCTTCACGCTCGCCTCTCAAGGGTTTAGCATGTGGGAGTGCTATATAAATTAGTGACGATGTCATTTACATACTGAAAACAACGCTTTAAAAACAAGTATCAGAGAGTGGTGTCTTATACCAGGAGTTTGCACAAAAGTAACTGCGCTAAGTAACCTGCGTCTTGCAAGCGGGCCTGGATTTCAGGAAAGACCTTTGATTTTTAGATACTTAGGAAAGATCTGCAAAAGGATGAAGAAAGGGACTGATATTTTTGCTCTTGCAGCTCCCTCTGCTGCCTGCTGAGAGGAAGGGACAGCAGATTCATGTCTGTGTTTCTTTTCCCACTATTGAATTTTATTGATCGGAAATATTTAGAAAAACCCAATGATGGTCATGTCAGCCACCATATGAATATGTCAGTGCACGACAAAGGAGTATAGAAAAAACATGTCAAACAAGGGGCTGCAAAGCTGTAACTGGCACAGGATAGCAGTATAAATTTACCCCTGGAGCAAGGATAGCAGTATAAATTCCTGCCTTTGTGGGTCCCTGGAAGATGGATTCATTGCTGCGATCGAGAGCTGCTCTCTTCTGGGCATTGGTTTTGGCTCAGCCTGCAAGATGGTGGCTTTTCTGAGCCTGATGTCCCCGTAACCAAAAGCAAGGAAAATGCATTGATTTCTGTAAGAGCTGGATCAAAGCCCTGTGAATAGTGTCCTTCCTATACGGTATTTTAATTTCACTGTTAACCTGTTGGGGAAATGGCTCTGAAACAATAATCTTGTAAGCCACAGATTTCTGACCTTGATGAGCTTTGGATTCTGCGATTTAGTGGCTTCAGGCTCTTCCTGAAAATTGGAACTGTTTTTTAAAAATATTATTTCCTAGATTCCTGTGATTTTAAGGCCAATGAGGCTGTTTTGATTGTCTTTTCTCATATTCCTTATAGGAACTGTACAGGGATAAAAACTGGAGACCGCAAACTGAAATCAGAGCTCAAATGACAGATACTCTATTGACAAATAATGAAAGATGGGTCCCATGCCACAGTCTAGCATATAATTGCTTTTCTAGTTGATGACAAGAAGTGGAAACTTTTGAAATCTTAATTTAAAAATTGCCACCACTTTTCAATGAGTTCTAATGAAGATAATGAGATATCTGAAGGGGAGGAGCAGAGGAAATGCAGGTAGGAGTGAAATTGCTGCAATCAGTATAGTGGGTATCAGTCTTGCAACAACCCAAGTGGGATTCAGCAGCTGAACCCACCCTGCTGACCAGCCTCTGAATGGAGAGAGCTGATCTTAAAATAAACATCTTAGGTCAGACCTGTTGTTCTTTTGAATCCCATTTCTCCCCATTGACTGTGAAGTAAGCCTAATGAGGCTCTCTCTCTTATAATTTTTATATATATAAAAATGGAGGGACGAAACGTTATAATTTCCTTTATATATAAAGCAGACTGCAGCTTTGATGAGAGTATAGATGTGGTTTTAATTCAGCTAATGCAGAATATAGCTCTGTGCTCAGTGGTCTCTGCATATAGGCAGGAGTATCATTAGGGAGCATTATCAGAACATCCAGTGTCTGGATTTTTATTCTTCTCTTGATCTAGGTGGGAGGACTGCAAGGAGTCTCCAGAGGAATGTATGATGGGCCTGTGTATGAAATCCCAGCTACACCAAAATATGCAACTCCTGCACCCTCAACTAAATCCTCCCCTGCCAAAAACCAGCCCCCACCAATCAGAAACCTCCATCAATCCAATTTTAGCTTATCAGGTAAGTCAGCCTGACTCATCGGAAATGTTCTAAAGCCACGAGTATGGATTATTGGTGATAAATTTCCATTATAATGACTTCTTTAATCAAATATGAAAGGATTTTATATACTCATATACATGCATATACTTACATATATATATGTATGTATATATCTGTT
>NW_008825167.1:10911129-10916413 GCF_000699105.1 Pygoscelis adeliae
ATATTTCACAAATTGCCAAATATTCAAAACGTTTGCCATCTAAAATTTTTCTCTGCATGCAGTCTTTTAATATTATTTACCTGGCCCATTACAATTAGCTGAGGTCTCTGCTTGATGTGGCTGAGGCCCCTTGGTGGTATTTGCAGCTGATGGCACTTGGGTCTGGTGCAACCCACGTGGCATCTTGGATTTCTTTCTTGCTGCATCACCAGAAACTGCTAGATATGGAAACCTCAACTGTCTTGTCCTTGGTCAGCAAACCATGTGCAAAAGCTATTCATATGCAGATTAGAGTAGTTTTTGTCCTCTTTGCTTTTGGTGCCCAAAACATTTTCCGTGGTACGTAAGAAACAGACTGGAAAATCATCCTTTGGAGTTGTTGGAAATAATTCTTGTCATCTGAAGACAATTACAAGTGTGTCAAATCCTTATCCTTCAAAAGTCTACAGCCCAACTGGTAAATAAGTGGCTCCTTATGATGTTATGAAGTCACTGGATTTTCTCCCCTGTGGGAGCCAATGGTGGAGTTTTCCTCCCTGACAGATCCTGTCTTTAGAAGCTAAGTGAAACTTCCAGAAGAAAGCCCAAGGAGAGGAAATATTTTAAAAACCCTTCTAGTGAGTTGAAGTATATTTTTGCCCATACACCTGGGGCCACGGTGAGCACATACAGATACATAGAGCTATATAAAGCAAAAAAAGTGCTTAGAAATTTAATCTATAATAATAATAACTGATAAGTGGGATTTTCATAAGCATCCGAAGCTGTGGTTTCACAGTCCACTGCTGGATCTGGGTACTACCAAGGCATCTAGTGGTACGCATTTGACCCAAATCAGGCAAACGCACATTACTGTGTTCTTATGAAATTAAGCAGAACCGGAGACTGCGATGCATTTAAAATGATCCTACGCTTTTATGGTAGTCTTACATTGCCTTTAGGAAGCTGAGTGTGATCAAACAGTATTTAGCCTGGCAGAAAGTTTGCTGTCACCTTAAGCTTAACCTTTCAACATTTTAAAATGCATTTTGAAGTGGGTGTGAGTTTACATCAGCTCAGTGCTCCTTTCCTCACAGATTTACGATCGCTAACATCAGATTTACTGTACTGTTGACCCATGGACTCAGCAGGGACAGGTATTCTAAATCAATGAGGCAGGTTTGAAAAATCCACTCTGCATACATGTTTTTGGGTTTTTTTTGTAGCTATAACAGTAATATTTTCTGTCAGGGTCTGATCTTGTGAAGGGAACCCAGTCTGTAGGCTGTCATTCCAGCATGGGCTCTTCTCCAAGTCAGTGGAAAACAGTTCCCCATGTAGGGTGAGCATCAATCTGATCCCAAACATTTAATCCTACACTTCTCATCGAAGACAACTGGAGCTAGGCACAGAAATGTGCCTTGAAGGTCTGTTTAGCACTTCAGTCAGGGATTTGGCTCAAAAGAAACCAGCTGATGGTGGTGTGAGGGGCACTTAGCTGGAACAAGCCAGGTAAAATCTCACCGCTGATGGTTTTTTCCTTTTCATAGCTTTGTTCCCTGATTTTCTGTTGTTGCAGGAGCTCAGATAGATGACAATAACCCACGCCGTACTGGCCACCGCATCGTGGCACCTCCTGGTGGCCGCTCTAATATTACCAGTCTTGGCTGAAAAATGATGATGGACAGAAACACGAGGATGAAGGATCATGGGAATAATGTCCGTTCCCTTCAATATCTGTGTTATCGAACCCATGGTTTTATTTGGTACTAATGGAAATAAAAAACGAAATGTTTTTCTTTTTTTTGTATAGGAAGAGGTGATAATAGTGTGGTGTGTTTGCTTGGAACTACTTGCCTCACAATTGTGCTTTCATGCCATAGTCACCTTAAAGCATGGTGCTTCCATTGCCCCTTTAGTGACTACAGGTTTTAGCTTCGTCTCGTAACTGAATGATGGTTCCTTTGCACCCTTTCGCTGTATTAGAGTAGTTAATGCATGTTACTGAGTTATTTATGCAAGTTGCATTCTGTGAGTGAGTCCCTTTAGAACACGTTGCCAACAATTGACTAGACACAATGCCAAGATTAATGTCCGTATTTGAGAAACACCACCAAAAACACTTATGAAGGAAGAAAATGGCCATCTTGAAAGTATGCAGTAGAGTAGTATAGGCAGCTTCTGTTTCATCTTTAATTTATTATAAACCCAAGAAGCACTTCTCTCAGACACAGAAAATCATCGGGACACGTGATGACAAATGGTCTCTGTAGCACCTGTCTGTTCCCACTCAGTACGTTCCAAGTCTGTGTCCTTCTTGTTTCCATTTTAGACAGAGCCATAATTTATACATACCAATGCCATTGCCACCCCTGCAGGGATTTCTCCACCTGGGCAGTAGTGCTCTCCTTCTGCATGAGATTTTTGGTACTTACAGATAATCCAAGTTGCCGTCGGATTTTTAAAGTTTTTTGTACAAAGTTTTTCCTTTGTAATCACATGCATTTTTACTTACTCTACCGTATCAAGATCTACTAGTCGTGGTTCAATTTCTGAATTCAAAGCTTGTGAAATAAAGGAAATGAATTGATGGGTAAGCGTCTTCCTCTGCTTTCCAGTGCTGTTGCTCAATGATTGAAAATTTAGAACAGAGAAACTCAAGAGAAATTGTCTTTTAGGTTGACATCATGTAAAAGAAGGAACCGCCTTAGATTACAAGGGGTGTTAAATGTATAGGTGTCTGCATATGCATACTATAGCATGCCATAACCCGTCTTAATTAAATAGAACTCACAGTAAAAATATACTTACCATTTACATTGCAGCTGCCTCAGTTTTGGCCAAAGGAGACCTAAATTATCTTTCCCCCAAGACCTTCAAGACTGCATCTGATTTGCTTGAAATGGTAATTGATTGCCACCATCTTAACCTGTAGTACCGAACCAGTATGCAGTGCTCCAGTTTAACCTAAGCTATATTTGACTTAATACTGGTTTTCTCTGCTGACTGAACCGGGACAGTGTTTAGGCATGGCATGAACAAGACATGCTGCAGGTAAGGTGAGGAAAGTGGACTTGAATTCTCTCTGTAAGAGTGAAGGAACTGCTTTCTCTCACAAACTATGTAAAGAAACCTTTTCTATCACTTGTTACTTGTCTGATTGTGTTGCAGATGTTGTGGGAAGAGTGGGCTACGGTGGAGGGTGGGGTACTACGAAATCAAGCAGGTCAGCGCAACACCTCCCCTTGGCCTTCTACCATTTTGCCCTTGTCTACATTACAAAGCTGCACCAGGAAAAGTCTTGTAGCAGCGCCGTGCCAGTGGAATGGTTTTATCTAGCTGGGATGCTTGACCACATAGCACCGGTCCATCCTTTCCATGCAGCAATAAATTGTGTTGGCACAGGACATGCGGTGCACGCCAGGTGCACATGGGACATAAAGTTTTGGAAAGTAGCCTACTTGAAGCCTGTCATCTTCTTCTGAAGCCAGTATGCTATCACCTCCAGCTTGCCCGGGAAAGGAACCGCTACCCTGGAAAACTCCATTTCGGTCAGCTTGGTCTGAAAACCTGGCAGCAGAGCTGGTGAATAGCCAGCTTTTCTTTTGCTTCGACTTTGATCTGAACCAGTGAAGAAATGCTGCAGTTCAGCCTGAAGTGAACTGAATTGATTGCTCCCAAAATAAGAGAAAAATAAGGCTTTTCATGAACAACCCCTTCTGCTAAGGATTCAAATTCATGTTTCCTATTGCCTGGAGAGTGCCCTCATCCCTAGGCTTGCTTGCTCACTTGGTAGTTCAGGTATTTTATATGAAGTAAAACAACTTGCTCACTTGGTAGTTCGGGTATTTTATATTAAGTCAAACAACTTACTCACTTGGTGGTTCAGGTTTTTTGGATGAAGTAAAATAATGCTAGCAGAGAAGCCTGAGGACAACCTGCTCTGGAATAACCCACAGCCTAGCAGGTAAGGCAATCCTGAAATGCCAAGTCTCCATCTCTACTGTCCTATTCCAACCCATTTGCTGTGAGTGTTGACAGAGCCAGCAACAGTTCTGGTAACCTAACCCTGACAATAGAAATAAAGCTGGTTTGTGAAACTATGTGGCAAATTTGACATAGTGTGAAAAATTTGCAACTGCTGGTTACAGTTCCTTAGTGAGTTTCTTGCGTGTATTTGTGTGAGTAGCAATAGCTGCTCACCTCCAAGTAAAACTTCTACTCAATCTACGAGGCTTGTCATGCTTGAAGTGACAGAAATGATCATTGTGTAACTAGTATTGACAGATTCCACTTTTCCTACATGCTAAACAACATCCTAAACCAAAGAACCCTTTGCCTACAAGGTAGTCAAGATCCACTGTTGTTAACATGCATTTATTTTTCAATGGTGAAGTGTCCGTGAATAAATACATGTGTGGGTATTTGTGAGGCACTTCATGGTTCAGTGCTTCTGTGCGAACAAGACTGTGCTTGTCAGGTCAATGTAACTCTGCTATGATTTCTCCGAGGAGAAATAGGCTAGCGTGCCCATGATGTTCATAAGCTCCTGCAGCCTGGCTGCTCCTGCCATGCTGCTGCTGAGGGACAGCCTGCAGGAAGCCTGTGGATCATATCCTGTCCCTTGGTCTCTCCACACTGGACATGCAAGACTACCTGGATGTGATTTAAGCAGCATTTTTTTGGAGCACAGGTACATTACTGCATCGTCACCATGTGAAGTGAAGGACGCCTCACTTGGATGGTGTATTTGGTTTGTGTGGCAAGGTTCTGGTAGTGGAGGGGCTACAGGGGTGGCTTCTGTCAGAAGCTACTAGAAGCTTCCCCCATGTCCGATAGAGCCAGTTCCAGCCAGCTCCAAGACAGACCTGCCACTGGCTAAGGCTGAGCCCGTCAGCGATGGTGGTAGCTCCTCTGGGATAACATATTTAAGAAGGGAGAAAAAAACTGCACAGCAGCAACTGCAGCCAGAGAGAGGAGTGAGATATGTGAGAGAAAGAACTCTGCAGACACCACAGTCAGTGAAGAAGGAGGGGGAGGATGAGCTCCAGGTGCCGGAGCAGAGATTCCCCTGCAGCCTGTGGTGAAGACCACGGTGAGGCAGGCTGTCCCCCTGCAGCCCATGGGGGTTAACAGTGGAGCAGATATCCACCTGCAGCCCGTGGAGGACCCCATGCTGGAGCACGTGGATGCGCCCAAAGGAGGCTGTGACCCCGTGGGAAGCTTGTGCTGGAACAGGCTTCTGGCAGGACCTGTGGACCCATGGAAAGAGAGGAGCCCACGCTGGAGCAGGTTTGCTGGCAGG
>NW_008825167.1:10916477-10931963 GCF_000699105.1 Pygoscelis adeliae
GTGGGAAGGACTTCTGTTGGAGAGGTCTGGAGGACTGTCTCCTGTGGGTGGGACTCCACGCTGGAGCAGGGTAAGAGCGTGAGGAGTCCTCCCCCTGAGGAGGAAGGAGCAGCAGAGACAACATGTGATGAACTGACCGCAACCCCCGTTCCCCGTCCCCCTGCGCCACTGGGGGGGAGGAGGTAGAGAAAATTGGGAGTGAAGTTGAGCCCGGGAAGAAGGGAGAGGTTGGGAGTAGGTGTCTTAGGATTTGGTTTTATTTCTCATTATCCTACTCTGATTTGATTGGTAATAAATTAAACTGATTTCCCCAAGTTGAGTCTGTTCTGCCCATGATGGTAATTGGTGAGTGATCTCTTCCTGTCCTTCTCTTGACCCACGAGCCTTTCGTTATATTTTCTCTCCCCTGTCCAGTTGAGGAGGGGAGCAATAGAGCGGCTTTGATGGGCAACTGGCCTCCAGCCAGGGTCAACCCACCACAGATGGTTACTGTGATATACTGTCAGAAAGCTGGCACATGCTATGCTATGCTCACAGGGGGTTTAAACCAAGCAATGTAAGTGGTTCTTCTCTTACCACCTAGAGGCCTGTTTCACAGCAATACCCCTGCCCCTACATGGCTAACCTGTCCTTAAAAAATAAAACAGTGACAGTAAATAAAATGTGGATTAGCTGGTGATCCTGAATACATCTGCAGAATAGGAAACTATACTTGAGTTTGCTCCCTTGTAAGAGCACCAAGCTGGGAGATGTTCAGTTTATGAACTTGTGGGTGGGGAGCTACTGTTATCTCAACTACAAGAAGAAAGCAGTGCAAAGCTTTCATGCTTTTTGAATTGTCAAGCTTCTAAAAATTTGCAGCAGGGGTATGACCTTTTAATACCTGATGTAGTCCTAATGATGTAAAACTGGCTCTTCCCTACTGCCATTTGCAGACCCCTTAAAATTAGCCCCTATGACCAGTCTGAGGACTATCTTTGTCCACCAAGTGATGTGGAAGAGAAAGCTGGATCTATAGATTGTTTCCTGAGTGACAGTTTGGACCAGTTTGTCTTGTGTTACAGTTTGTCTGCTACAGAGCACTGCAGTTACATGTTTAAATTTTAGTGTTTGTAGCAAAGCCTGTTAATTATGATGCTAAGACTGTACCAAAACTGACAGCTGTCCCGGCCATTAAATGTTTCTCTTAGCAATATACCGATCTTCATCCTTAAGAACTAAAAATGCAGACTGGACCAGGTCAGACGACCATGTTCTCTGGGTTCCAGTAGCCAACAACATAAGCTTAAGGGAGGCCAGAAGAAAAGAGCAAACATATAATGCTAATATTCCGCTGAGTGTTTCCCTCATTTTCAGTGCCTTGTAATTTCTTGAGAAGTAGCAGCATCTTTGTACTCTGTAGCTGCCAGTGGATTTTTCTGCCATGAATTTATTTGCCAAGGTGCTTTTAAACCTATGTAAAATCTTGGCATTTATGGCTTCCTGAAGCAAGGAGCTGCACAGCTTAATGCATGATGACAAAGTGTCAAGCTAGTCTACTTGGCACCAGCTAATTCTTGCCATTTAGACCTGGCCAGTATTAAATCTCAGTGATCTAAACAAACTGATTTGAGGATAGTTTTTCATCGTGATTGTGGTGAACTTTGCACAAGCTTTCCAGATATATGTCAGTGATGACAGTGAGGGGTATTCAATTAAAAATACATTGTGTATGGGAGAGGGAATAATGCCTTACAATGTAGTAAAAATGCAGAGTTTGGGATACTGTTTTGAGTATCATGTAACTCATGAAGCATTTGCAGTGATATGGATAAAGTAGTTAGGCCTCAGCCCCCTGCCCTGACTGCGTATTCTGTAATGTTTTAGCACAGTGAGCTGTACATGCAAGGCTAACTTTAAATACATAGTCATATATACTGCTTTAAAAAGCTTTAAGCTTAGCAGCTTCTTCCTTACAACTGGAAGTAAGCCAACCTGCAAATACATCAGTGACTGCAGTGCTGTTTCTGAAAGTTTTCAGCTGGCAGGGTCCAGACCTTGTCCCCCGCTGATGCTCTGCAGTGCAGCAGTGGCCACAGCTGCGAGGGTGCCGAGACCAGGAGCCCTCCCAGCGCAGAGGCAGTTCCCAGACTGCAAGGGGCAGGCCGGGCAGCTGCACTCTAAGCCCTTCATAGCCTCTGCTGAACACGTGGAAGAAGCATTTCTTCGGATGGAAGAAATACGACCAAAAAACTGTTGTACATAATGATCTCTGGATGTTAGAATGGCTCGCAAAGACTGTTGTAGATGCCATGATGGAGAGAGTGAAGGTGTTACCTGGTGCTTGCCCTGGTATTGGGTTACTGTGTGCACAGGCTGGATCAAAGGACCTTTATGTGTGACTTAGGACTGCTTGTTTATGTCAGGAACGAAAATGCCCATATTGCACTGGAGCTGGCACCAGCTTGAATGTCCCAAGTACAAGTCTTTTAGCTGCACACCTCTTCAGTGTGGTCCAGGCTGCCTTTCAGCAGGGCTTCCGCATGACGAGGCTTTCCACATTTTTCTACAGCAGAAGGACCGTTGTGGGCTATTTTGAGTCTTGCATGATACTCAATGCACTGAATGACTCTAATACCATGCCTAGAATTTGTCTGAGATACACCCTTGTCATAAAGCTGTGAATGAGGTTGAGCACAATCATAAACTATTGTAATAATTGTTACCCCCGATGTTAAAAAAAGGAGAAAAAAGGCATGACATTTTTCCCCTAAATTTCTGCAGCAAGTGTTTTTGATAGGTAGCTGTAAAGCATGATCAAAGCCCCTTGTGAGCCTCTCCGGAATAAACTAAAGAGAGAGTGCTTTATAGATTTACACCATAAAGCAAGTGTTTTGAGCTGTGCCTGGCACCTAGGTATCCCATTTTCCCCCATCTGACATCCACTATGCTGGAGACTGCTCTCAGCTGGCAAAACTGCTTAGCAGTTTATCTCCCAGGGACTCTCTAGGCACAATCCCTGGCTTGCAAGCAATTTCTACCACCCCTTAAAACACAGGGAAGATACAAAGGGAGGGGGGGAAGCACCAAACATTTCAGTAACACATCAGTAGGAAGGAATATTAGAATCATGGAAAGATTTAGGTTGGAAGACGTATCAACTGGAGTCCAGCCTCCTACTCAAAGCAGGGCTAACTTCAAAGTTAGGTTGATCAGGACGTTGCCCAGCTGACAGTTGAAAGTCTCCAAGGATGGAGCCAACCGTATCCTGGGCTGCATCCAAAGCAGCGTGGCCAGCAGGTCAAGGGAGGCGATTCTGCCCCTCTACTCTGCTCTGGTGAGACCCCACCTGCAGTACTGCGTCCAGCTCTGGAGCCCTCAGCATAAGAAAGACACGGACCTGTTGGAGCGGGTCCAGAGGAGGGCCACGAAAATGATCAGGGGGATGGAACATCTCTCCTGTGAAGAAAGGCTGTGAGAGTTGGGGTTGTTCAGCCTGGAGAAGAGAAGGCTTCGGGGAGACCTTATTGCAGCCTATCAGTACTTAAAGGGGGCTTATAAAAAAGATGGCGGCAGACTTTTTAGCAGGGTCTGTTGCGGCAGGACAAGGGGGAATGGCTTTAAACTAAACTACTGGGGGGTAGATATAGACCAGATATAAGGAAGAAATTTTTTATGCTGAGGGTGGTGAAACACTGGCACAGGTTGCCCAGAGAGGTGGTGGATGCCCCATCCCTGGAAACCTTCAAGGTCAGGCTGGACGGGGCTCTGAGCAACCTGATCTAGTTGAAGATGTCCCTGCCCACGGCAGGGGGGTTGGACTAGATGACCTTTAGAGGTCCCTTCCAACCCAAACTATTCTATGATGCTATGGATGTTCTGCACTCTCTCTGAATTACCTGTTCCAGCGATTCACTCTTTTCATGGCAAAGAATTTTTTCTTCCTGATGAGTAACTGGAATGTCTGTGCTGAAATTTGTGACTATTGCAGTAAGCTGTGCCCATTTGGCTGGTGATAAAGTATTTCACAGCATCAAGAAAAAAATCTCGGTCTCTGTACTGTTCTGCGTTGGCTCAGAAATAAGCAGTCACATGGATTTAAACTGAACTGAGGGGCCAGAAGTAAAGAAACCCAGTCTGTAATGACTATGTCAGGAGGTGGGAGGGAGATCTTCAGCATCAGGATACAGATACTGACTGTTACTATGGTTAAAGTTGAATAACATAACAACATAACATAACATAAAAGTTGAACAGTGCTTAACTGAAGAGCAACTGTTGTCAGCTTAGCTTGGCATATCCTACACTTGTTTCTTGGTCTAATGAAACTCTTTCTTGTTCAGTATCTGCATCATTGACAGGGAGTGATGGCAAGTGCCATGCTATGCACAAAATCTGCACATGACTTTAAATAGGACAGTGAATCCATGGAGTAACCCAGGGAGACTGAGAAGTTAGTAACGGGGGTAAGAGTAGCAGGAATTTTTGCCAGGAAGCTAAGGCAACTTGATGGGAAAAGAGAAGAAATGCCTGTTTGCAGAAACTCCAGCGCAGGATGTCGGGCAGGCAGAGCAGCGCAGCGCCGGGCAGGGAGGTGCCCACACCCGCGCCCAGGGGCGGTGGGGACTCACGGGGGTCTTGGTGAGAGCCAGCACCCTCCTTGGCTCCCTCCAGGTGCTCCCTGCCCGTCACCTCCACACCAGCAAGGGGAAGAAAACCTCCCTAGCTGCCCGGGAGAGGGCAGTGCTGCCCTGCTTTTGGGATAACCTGAACCTTTCCACGTTTGCTAAGTGACAGAAAAAGCCATTTCAGCCCTGCCTAGCCAAAGGAGTCACAGTGCAATCAGGGAGACTCTGCTCAGGTGATTAGAGACCTGGTTCGGGTAATTAGAGACCATGCTCAGGTGATTAGAGACCCTGCTCAGGTGATTATGCTGCATCCTAACTGTGACAGGAGCCGCTGCTGCGCTGCATGGTTTAAAACATCATCAACTCTAATAGCAAAGCTTCCTTCTTGCTATCTATATAGAGCGCACTGCAGAATTAAGATGTTCAAGCAGAGGTAAGTAGGCTGCATCCGTTTAAAAAAGGGCACAACAAGCAGCAAATAAAATGTCCGGATCAGGAAGGCAGAGAGACCATAGAGCCCAAGTACAGAAATACCAGAATCAAATGCTTGAAGTGGTACAATTTAGAAAAAAGAATTTTTACAATGATTGAGGTGAAAATTAACCATTTAACAATTGTGTGTAACACGCCTGCTAAAGTAATTTGTGTGGTGGCACTTTTGTCTGAGGTAAACTGCATAACTGATGTAGTATTTTCCATCATGCACCAAAGGACAGCCTTTTCGTTAGCAAAATGTATATTCATTTTAGAAAGGCAGAAAATTTTCATTTCATGAAAGCTGTAAGATTGCTTAAGTGGGGCAATTTATTACACAATACAGGTGCTCTGTACAGCTAGTAAGAACTAGCTGCTTTGCATAACAAGAATTCCCATAGGAAACGTAATGAGCATAACAAAGTATGTTGGAAACAAAAGAGTGTACTTAAGGAAGAAGACTAGAAAGTGAAGTTTAAAAAATGAAACAGTAAACTGGTTTTGTCTCACTTTTCCTAAAAATAGTAATTTGAAATCTGAGATAAACGCAGAGAAATAAATTTCTAAAAATCTTTGTACAAATTTAAAAAAGCATACATGGCCTAGGAAGCAATAAAATATAACAAAAGAGACCAAATTTAATCTTTTGACGTACCAATACCATCTGAATGAAGTCTGTTTATGTATTCTTTACATTTCTATATATTTTTGTTACTTCAAAGCAGTAATCACAAAATATTAAGACCTGATCTACCACATTTAGGGCTCAAAAGCCAACGGCACATCACTATTATAATGAAACCTTATTGAGATGCATCGACCTGGGCACCAGCCTAGTGTTGATCTGTTCTGCTATCAGTGCACTTTCCTCAGGGATATTCCTAATCTAAAACTATCTCCCCTCCACATTCCCCAAGCGACCTGGAAGAGCTTATATTAGAGAATTCCTTGTTCCCCCTCACCAAAACCATGTGGGAATGCTTTATTATCAGCTAAAGGAACATGGGATTGATTCTTGGTCTTGTAGCTAAAGAAGATTTCTCGGTTATTATTGATGTTCTTCGTTGTTCCTCAGTAAAGCAGCTCAGTAAGTATTTATAGCTGCTGATATTCCCCAGAAGAATGGTTTGGTACTCTGTGTTCAGACAGCTCACATAAATGCTTTTACTACCTGTTGCCTCTTTTTTTTAGCATCTTTGAGTTTTTACTTGGTTCAGTCTCCCCTTCATGTGGACTCTGTAACCTCTCTCTGAAAGAAATAAACAAGAAAAATAAAACAAAATTGTAGACAGAGTTTTTCAAACACTACAGTTCTCTCTTAAACTACATTAAGTTTGATAAGAGAGGAAAGGCGCTTGCTATATAATTATAACTTCTGCACTCCCTGGTTTCAGCTGCCCCTGTTGAGGCTGCCAAAACAAAGTTGCAGAAAGATAAACGTTCCTTTGTTGGGTCCCTGTTCCCTACGCACGTAACCCTTGTTGGCTGTGGGAAAGGAGTGTGTGAAAAGGGTTGATGCCATCAGGGAAAGGAGCCATCTCCTGAAGTCAGTCCCAGGCTGAGGTCACTCAGGGGATAAATACTTTTCCCCAAAGGCCTGTGGCTCCTGAGAACCAACTGTTTGCTTTGCCTGTCAACAGGATTTTCTCTGCTCAATATATCAAGCCCCAGCGACCAGCTGGCTGGTTTGATCTGCCCGTAGTAATCAGCTGGCATCTTTCAGGTTTGTAGCCATTTCTTCTCCTCTAGTTAGCACCCCAGCATAAGCCAACTGAAACATCTATCAAGAAAATCATTGTTAGAGCTGCTACCCTCATCAGCCAAAGACTGGCGCTTGCCTTTGTTCCTGAAATAAAGGTGGAAGTTGAAAGCCTAAATACCACAGACCATATTTTGGTTGCTACATGTCAGCCTAGTTCCACTGGATTCACTTGTCCCTGCTGATTTATGCTGTCTGTGACTCAGGATTTAAAAAACCTAATTAAAGGAAATTTGGAAACAGTATTTCTCAACCTAAAATCAAAGTTATTTATAAAATACATAACAGCACAGACAAGCAAACTCAGATGATTTTTCTAAATTTAAAAAAGAGTATGGGGGAAAAAAAGGTCAAATACATGTGAGAAGTAAGTATTAAGGAAGAAGCTCAGCCAGTGTAGGTGTTCTGGTTTGGATTTGATTGACATACCTGTTTATGAAGTAGATTTTGTACTGCTTTTTATAAATAGTTTTTCACATGCCCATTTTTTTTAGCCTCTACTGTACCTGCATAAGCCAGAAGTCAGTCCAGGGGGCTCCTGAATATTTTCATGAGAATTATCTTTGTCTTCTGATTCTGGTGACTGAAAGCTCTTTCTTTTTGAGTTTGTTTTTTCCGCTGAATTGCCAAATGCATGTGGATTAAAAAAAAAGAATCACAGATAGTAGAGCTTGTTTGGTTTTGATTAACCTAAAGCAAAAAAATACACTCTAACACTTCATACATACATGCTGTTATTCCAGGGAAATCATTCCACTTTACATTACTCTAGAATATTGTTTTTTTAGTATTGGTTAGTTCTCACAGAGCAGTCGTTGAACTTTCGTAACTGCTGAACACTGAAGTAAGTTTCCATGAGGTGCAACAGTTGAAAGCCCTATCATATATTTTCTTAGCAAGTAATTGAAAACAGCTTTTTACTACTAGCAAACAGAAGAAAAGCCAATTCATAATTTTATGTGATTTGAATCACAACAACCTGATGTTAAAAAGTCACTGTTTTTAGGGCCCTGAGCTAAGCTTCCACATGCGTCCCTGGGGTCACGGTGCCTACCAGGGCAAACAGCTCTGCATGCTTGAGAAACAGCCGACTGGGGAGAGAGACTTCAAAATTGTCCAGGTAAGTGAGCTGCTTTTCCCTTTTGGGCACTCATCTCGCCTTTCAGCATCTTTCAAATGTAACGCCAAGTGTTTCATTCCGATGACAGAAGGACTGCACGGCTCAAAGGATAAGAATTTGCACGCTCCACCCCAAATGTGGATCAGGAAAGAAAACTGCTATTCTGACAATTTGTTCCTAAGTGTCTCTTGAATAATGAATTAGTCTAATTTGTTAAAACTGCAGTAAATTCATATTAATATTTCAAGTTTCCTGATTCAGTAAGATTTTACTTTTGAGCATGTGTGTGGGAAAGCTATTCTTCCATTCTACCAGGAGAATGAAAGCTGGGTGATTCAGCTCTGCTGTCCTCCCAAAGACTTAGTGATTGAGATGACCAGAGTAATTTCTAAAGAACTTGATAAAGACATGAAAAATAATTCTGGTTTGAGCAAGGCAAAGCCTTACCTCAGTGGACACAATGTGATCTATGGCTGAAGGACTGCTCTGGAGTGAGGAATGGTGACACTTATTTGTGGCTGTGCTACTGGCGAGCTGGGTGACCTTGGAAGGTTGCCTTACTTTTCTACATCCCCATTAGAGAAATGGCATTGACAAAAAAGCTCTCCTGAAACTCCATTGTGTTATATTGCAAAATGTGCACTGATACGTGGAATAATGTGAGGTTTTTTAAACAATTCAGGATTGTACGAACCTGTTGGCTTGCTCCTTTTGGAAGGCTGCTTCTTCACAGCCACGGGAACTCGGGCTAGCGTAGCCAAGTCGCTCACAAAGTCCTGCTCTGCTTCCTGCACACAAGGATAAACCAGAAGTCAGTTAACACAACACAGCTTGATTCTGGGTTATGTTATTCTACATGTGGTATGACAAAAAAGGCGTATGTCATTGCAGAAACACAGTATACAATACGGCTAACATCAGGGAAGCATTTCCTACAAGACAGTGGTGAATCTTAGCACTGATTTCAACTAGGACAGCAAAGAGACCCTTACAACCTGTCCGATGTTTTGCCATGGACTGCTTCAGATCTGTGAGTCATTTTACCCTGATTTACCTTTAGCTGATTCTCCAACTCAGTTTCTAGGTGATGCAATCCCAGCAGCTTCTGTTTCAGAGACTCCAGACGAATTTGCTGCTGCAGTTCAAACTGAGCCAAAACCTTCTTTTGCTGCAGCACCATCCTGGTCAAGAGAAATTTAAAAGTACCAATGTTGTTCAGTTCAAGGGAGGAATACAATCCTGGCAAAATGTATTTAGAAGATTTTGTAGAGAGAAAGGCTCATTAACAATATCGGCCTAACCAGCTTCTGCTGGGACAAAAAATTTTGTGGTAGATTTTTAGATAGATTTACTTATTTTAATAACCTTCCTTGGCTCTCCATGGGATACAAGCTCCTTTCGGAGGTAGGAATTGCAGCAGGAGTCTATTGGGTTGTCCATGCCTGGACTTTGGGAGCTGGAGTTCAGCTCTAATGTTGACATCTGCTTTCAAAACCATTGTATGTTTCTAAAGTCAGCTTTACTGTCTGCTTGCCAAAAAGACAAGCTGTTAGAAGATCAGGTGGGAGGATAAGGGATTAAGAATTAGGCAGTTCATTCAGGGCTCTTCAGTACCAGGTTGAGACTGAGCCAGAAACATGGTAATTCAAAACTTGGCAATTGGGAGCACTGACAACTATATTCTTCACTTGTTTCATTTTGCTGGTTAAAGATTAATATTAATACAGTAGAACCTGAATGGCTGCAACTTTGCTGAATCTGTATTTCTTCTGTTCTCTTGCCTGATCTATCTTGAACCAATGCTGTCAGTCACCTGTCATATTCCTCAGGGAAGGAGATAATACAAATTGTTTCTGACATCTACACATAATGAAGTTGCTATTGTAATGGTCAATGCTTACAGAAGGTTAGCTTTCAAAATTTGCTTTTTGAACTCACACTCACAACCTTGTGCCAAGGGCAAAAGGAAATAAAACAATCTATGTTGAGTTTAATAGGAGTTAGACAAATTAAGGGAAATTTTGTCATTAATTTACACAACTGGTATTTGACTGTAAAAGAAATCATAACGACAATAGGAAAACGGGTTTGATTACTAACAGTTATGAGACCAGCTTAGATACTGAATAGTTACATTCTTCAATACCATATTTCTGCTTGCATGAAGGCCAATTTGATTGTACTTTGGTTTAAGACACTAGAATAGATTATGGGAGAAAAAACTGAGACAACAGCTACAAGTGAATTTATATGTCAGAATAAATTATAAACTTGATAATGAATAATTAACAGATCTTTTATGAAGCCCTTTATTACATGAATCCATTTCTACACTAATTCAAAGAAGGATGAAAAACAGAAAGTGGGCAATGATTTCTTTCAATTTAGAAGTAACAGAATGTCTAAAAAAAGAATCAACCTCTTTAAAATGTCAAAATTGCAGATGCTGTGTTGTTCTGGATAATAAACCAAGAGTAAAGAAATAAAGTGATTACAAAAATGTATCAAGTGCATGCCAAGTCATACAGCTTTTTACAACAACTTACTCCTTTGGAATTGCAGTGCATTTTGTCTGGACTCTAAATTTCATAAAATCAGTAATGAATTAAATATGATTTTTATTTAACATTTGAGGGATTCCACTCTAAATTTAGTGCAAGTAATCTTGATTGTCCAAGGAATTCACTGAAATCTTCTTGCCATTTTGAGTATTTATGCTTCAAACTTTTTCTCTTCATTATGGTATATGTTTGTTAGCAAACTAACAAGCACTTTTGATGTTCAAAGCAAAAAAGATGGAATGTAATGAATTAAGACAGCATCGGTTCCCATCCTACATTTATATTAAATTTCTTTTAGAATTTGGCATATGTTTTGGCACTGTTTTTCATTCTCTCTTTTCAAACTGTCTATGTATAGTTCTTCAGTCTGTAATTAATGAGCATCAAAAAGTTTATTTAATAAGAAAGTAATTCTCTGAGATCAAAGGGTAGACATAATTTGGCAACAGATATTTCTTTTCCATCAAAGACAAATATAAAATGCAAAACCAAGACATTTATTCAGCTAGACATTTATGTAGATCTGCAAACACACACAACATTTAAGTAAGAGTCAGCACTGCTGCTCTTACCTTTGATGGACTGTGGATGATATGTTCAGGAGGCCTTTGGTCTGTTTTTCTTTCAATGCCAGCTCATTCTCTTGTTTCTTCCTAAGTCTGTTTCTTTCACCTCTTTCTGCTGAAATAATGTTTTTGTAAAATCTTCTGCCCAAAATTACAAACTCTGAATTGTGGCAACCTTACAATTTATGTTTTGCATCAGCACAAATTAATCCCTGTTCTAGGTAGTCTTTCCAAAGTTACTGCTCCTTAGGGATATCAAGTACTTCTTACACACTCTTGCTCTGCCACTGTGATCTGTTGCACAGACAATAGTTTGTGCACCATTTAGATGGTAATGTCACTGAATTCCTATTCTTATTTACTTCTCCCATTAGGCTAACTGATTAACATGGAATTGAAAGCTGAAGTTTTATGAAAAGACATTGATGCCTTAAGCAAGAACTGTAATACCTGAACAAAAAAATGCAATATAAAGAAAACCTCCACTCAGAGGCCACTTAGTCCTGGGAATGCCTAACTTCACTAGACATCCCCTCGTTTGATGGCAAAGTATTCTGGGTGCTTTTGCATATGCTCACACTCTGTGAGGAACTTGGCGTTTATCTGCTGACCAGTCTCCTGACTCTTGCCCCTGAAGTCCTGCCTGGCAGAAAGGCTCGGGGCATGTCTGACAGATAGGACCGTTTTCCTTGCACCACTTCTTTTAAATAAAACACAGAAGGAGGGAGATGGACGCATACGTAACAGATTAGGGTACATAACATTCATTGGGGGAGCATCCAACCTTTTCTGAATGCTCAGAGATGCTGACAGGCACCTCTCCTAACAACGGCACCATCAGGGAGCAGTTTCTGGCTGTACTCTAGGCTGGGCTGCGCTGGCTGGGCGAGGGGAGATACCCTCCACCTTTTTTCCTGTGGCTGTGCCAGGCAGACCATAAATTCAGATTTACTAGGCCAAGGGATGCCCAAAGAAGCAAAATCCTCTAGCCTGACATTAAGCCCAGTCACTGGGAGAGAGAAGCCCGGCATTATGCTCCTTACTCCCATTTAGCTATCGCTGATTGAAGTACGTAAGAAATTTCCTATGTGGCCATTCTAACCCCAGGGTTATCACATAGTAGGTGAGTCTATTGCCAACAATGTTCTTTCTGTCTTGTGTTTCAGAGAGAGAAGTTATGAGAGTACTTGGTGAGGAGGATCACACTCTCAGTGTGGTAATCATGCCTGGAGATCACCTAACAAATCAGCCCGTTCTGAAAAGGAAGAAACATGGGTGTTCTGCCTCCTGGCTGAGCTTGGATGGAAAGTAGTTGGCTGGCTAGCAGGGCTTAGGGTGTCCTGGCTGTGCCCTAGAGCAGAGCTTCAGGCTGTTAAGAATCACAGCGAGAAATTTAAGTGCTTCTGGGGCCAATACAGCAGCTGAAATGAGAAGGGAGTGGGGTTCTGCATCACAAATTTGGACTTTGGTTAAAGAAAGTCTTAGGTGTACTAAAGCATCAAAGTTCCTTATTAGATGGTAGTGCTCACTCCTAATGTAAAAAGCACCAACAAAGCTGAAGTAGTTATCTGTTGATACTGAAAATCTCAGCCGGGCTGCAGCCTGCACATGTAGGTTTGCAATATTTTTTCACTGTAGCAATTAATTTGATCTGTGAATTTCAGCTGGGTTTCTCTATGGCCACCCAAATCTAAAACACTCCTGCTTTTATTACCAACATAAATACTCTCATCCTCCCTCATGCCTGTAGGCTTACATTGCAGCAGCAGGATTTTCTTTTTCTTCAGCTGAAAAGAAAACGTGCTCCGATTACACATGTAATTTTCTTCCTTGTAGTTCATGGAACACCAATACACTGAAACAATAATATATCCACACAAACTCTGGGAGAAAAAATAATCTAAATGAGCAATTACCAGGAGGCTGACTGTGGTTCTAGTGACTGGTATGCTAGGTCTCACAACCTAATTGGGAGGAGACCAGTTGAGAGCAATATCAAAACACTGATGAAGCAGAACATTCAAGTGTGTAATGACATCCATCTCAGCTCAGATCACAGGAGCGTTCTGGAACAGGCTTAATTTTTAAATCCTGCTTAAAGGAACTCAAATCAAAGGAATTTTAGACTCTGTAGTTGGCTGAATCAGGGCCAAAGAAGTCTTTAGAGGGACTTCGTGAGAACTTAAGTAACTGACTGCCTTGCTAGCTGCCAATGTCTAAAATACAGATTGTCAAAAATCCGCGCACAGATTTTGCCTAACCCTAGCTTCCAATATTAAGGTCCTCAACATTCACAACAGGGCAGTACAGAACAGATTAGTTCTGTCTCATAACCAGTGAGCATATCTAGCTCCTACTGGGGCTCACAAATCCTTCCTACCAACTCATCTCTGGATCTCAGCCTTGAGTGGATACGCCTGTTCCTCTTCAAAAACTCTCTTCTGTGGTTAAAGAATCATTTCTATTTAAAATCACTAACTGTATTTTTAGAAAAAAAATCCATTCCATGTGTCTCAAAGACTTAGCCTCTGATGATACTGCCATTTTGCTAACTTGCTAACTTCATTTAATGCCAACAGCCTTCACCCAGGGGAGGGGAGGGTGTTTACAAAAGAAATCAATAATCACAGTTTGCTTTTGGTCCCCTGTCCTGAAGGAACTGAGCAATTAAAAATAATTTCAGGAGAAACTGCTTGTATTTATGTGAGATCCAGCAGTTCATAAACCTCTACAGCAGTTTCACAACCTGTGAGAGGGTCATGGTTGACAGCTAAGAAACAATGCAGTGTTCCAGGATGGGCATGCTTGGCTTTTTGGTGTCTCCTCTAATGCTTTTCCTCAACTTCAGAGACAACAACATTTCACTGAGCCAAAAAGAGGAATGAATATAAGAATCTACTCCCCAAATCTGAGGGCAGCCACCTCAGAGGAAGCAGACTGTCTGCCAATGATGTTTATGTTTTCTAACATGGAGGCAGGGATTGCAAACCCAGATCTCCTCCCTTCTAGGGAAAAGATTCAGCTTGTAGGTGCCTGTCATATACCCTCTCTCCTTCCCTATGAATATTTGATTAATTGATTAATTTTATTTGCATATTTTAATATGCAAAGTTGAACAGCGTTTATGGTAGACGTTGGCTGTACAACCTAATACTTGTACAACTCTTTGCTTTCTAAATTCTTCTGCCTTGTGTTGAGGTTTAGAGTACCAGAAAATCAACTGCTGGTGGTTGTGACTACGGTGGTATCTCTGGTCTTAGCTTGGTGAAAGAAAGTTCATGGTTAAACTATAATCTCCAACACCGGGTCATCGTTCTGTGTCTGTCTGTACCAAACTTCGAGTAACAGGGTCCTGCATTTACGACTGTAATTCAAGTAATTATTAATAATAACAGTTCTACCACTTCTCCTTCAAAAATGGAAATGGAACTACACATTCATTTTGCTTTGTTGCTACTTTAAATAACAGATTTCTGTTATCTTTAAAAGCAATCTTTACAGTAATAAGAAAATTAATTTATCTGTTAAAAAACCAGAATTATCTTATAGTTGTCAATATCATACGTACCTTGTAAGGATTTCAATTGTTGAAGCTTTTTCCCTTCATAGCCTTCTGTGATTTTTCCTATCTGCTGATAGTAATTTTGCACCAGTCTATTGATATTATTGCTGGTCCCATACACACTTTCTACAGCGGCTTCCACCAATCTCTCCTATATTACACAGTACAAGTCACAATTAATTTTCTAAGTCAAAAACTGAAGTGTTTTCATCTGTCTAAAACTGAAGATCCAATCTAATTTTGTACGTGAACACAAAATTGTGGATTTTGTGCTTTAAAAATGTGTCAGACTGAGACACTGGAAAACAGGTATTTCTATTCATCCACGGAACATTTCAACACGAAAAATTACAGTAAAATCTTTCTGATGTGCCTCACCTCCATCTGGGAAGGGGCCATTCCCCTATCTGTTCAATCTCTATAGCCCATTTTACCCGTCAATCCGATTGCCAGCAAAGTAAATCAATATATGTGTAGCTCCACTACAACTTTCCACTATACAGAAAATCCAAATATTTACTTTGGAACAATTTTATTAACCTATGAAGCAAGTTTTATTTTAATTTAATTATTTATCTATGAATTAATATTAAGCTGTTAATATACAAATACTAGTCATTAACCATAAAACCTTCATCAGTAGATAACCATCTCCGTTTTTTCCTCATTTTTTATATTCTCTGTCATCAAGAACTATCTCAATCTTTTTTACATTCCAGGGTTTGGCTTAATAAAACCTGCTTTGGCTGCTACAGCAAGTCAGTAGAAAATACTGTACTTCTACGTAAGTGTTAGTTTGTAAATACTTTGCAAGGTATCTTCAGTTTTAAAACAGAT
>NW_008825167.1:10932044-10949054 GCF_000699105.1 Pygoscelis adeliae
AAATTGCCTTCCATTTTAGCAAAGCAGCACTCATTTTGTTTGGAAAACTGCTATTGAACATTTCTATACCTTGAAGTCCTGTCCATCATCTGAACTCTTTTTTCCAGCTTCCCGTCGGGCATGCTGCAGCAGTGTCCGCCCAATCACCTGCTCCATGTGCTGCTGAAGAAACTGAAGAGCTTCTTGAATTTCTGTGACGAGCTGCTGGTGAAATTCTAAATGGGTTTGCTGCGTTTCTTCCTCGAGCTTCTCCTCCTCTTCCAGAATGTGGGACTCCTGGCAATCAGACAAAAAGATAGCACTGCCATTTAAATATGTTGACAAACTTAGTCAGCTTCACTTAGTCTGACACCCATTCAGAATGACACTGTTTTAATACTTAGAATTGTCTAATTTCCAGCAGTTGTTTACGCAGTTATTTAACACATCTGTCTTTGTAACAGAACTATTGCCTCCATCATGATACATACAATAACAGCTGCATGCTGTCCCATTAGTCATTTCCAACTGACGTATTCCCATCTTTGTATTCTGTACTGTTGAATTTGGTCTTATTTCTATTAAAAATATGAACAATCTAGGTCAAATATCCTGAGTCCAGTAAGGGATAATTGTGGATGCCTTGATACAGTGCATGGGAACAAGGCAAGTATACAGTTATGCACATGGAATACTCGTACAGTTTGTGGGGCCTACCTGAGAAAAAGTTGGTATATTGGTACTTAAGGCCCTTGGGAGAAGTCATGAACCTGTTTAATAGCACTTGGAAACCATTTGCACTCTTGGCATCCACAGCATCCTCTGGTGGTGAGTTCTACAGCTTATTCACACATTTCTTAATTTTGAACCTGCCATCTAATAGCTTTGCTCGGTGCTGTCTTCTTTTATTAGAAACAAGTGAAAAATCGTTCCCTTTTCACATCTTTTATGTCAGTTTTAAAACCTATGATATTCCAGAAGACACCTCTTTTTTAGGCTGAAGACTGCTAGCCTCTTGAGGTCTTTGGACCATCCTTGCTACCATTTTCTATGCTTCTTTTTAAATCCACTTTCCCTCTAAACTCTCTTTAGCACACAATAGTATACGCTCACCAGCACAACCTGTTCTGTCTTCCTTACATGTATTAGTCTTCCACAGATCGCCTTCTATTGAGTTGCTGATGTCCCTCATGTTAATATTCTCATTTAAAGCTAAATAACATTAAATTATTCTGGGGGATTTGACAGTACCTATTTGATTCCCTCTTGGAAATAAGAAATGCAAGTAGGAAAAGAACCTGCTCTGCCCACATTCGTCTCTGGAAAATAATGATGTCCCTATTAATGCTTGGTTATTCTGACATGTCTTTATTTATAGCTCAGACATATGTTTTTGATGGTTTTTTTTAGACAGTCACAATGTCATTAAACCATTTCTCTTTTTTTTAAGAGACCCAATGTCATGTTATCATGTCCAAGCTAGGATTCTTTAGTGTTGTTTTACATTTTATATGAAATCAACAGATAGACATGACACTGTCTACCAGTCTAAAATTGGCACAAGCTCAAATTAAGTTTAGTTCAAACAACACGGTATGTCTAAAACTCTGGGTGAGTGTCTGTAAATTAACCTTTTCCCTACCTCATTATACATTAGTTCTAGTTTTGGAGGTTGTTCATGAATTTTTTTTCTCTCTGACTTTTCACAATTCCACACCTAGGCCCTACTTCTTTGGCAGCAAGGATCTTATATGTGTATTTTTAGGCACTTCCTTGTGAGATGGGCTTTAGCTGGCCTTGGAAAGAGGCTGTAATGGAGAGAGGCCAAAGGAACCTGGGGACATTTCATTTTTGTTAGGGAACACCGTGGTTGCATCAACTAACATCCCTGTGGGAGCTAAGTGAGAGGGAGTAGTGGAAAGCACATAACAAGAGGAATGCAGACATATGCATTTGTATTTTATTATTTTATATTTTATTTCTTCTGAAGGAAGAAGGAACTACTTCAACAGAAGTATCAAATAGGAAAATGGCAGCAGACAGAACTTCCTTATTCCTCTTCCAAGTGGAGAATTAGGGTTTGTATTATGCAAATCAGAATTAGAGGGATGCAAAATATTATCTCTCAGCTAATTACACAGCAACAGCATGGAACAGAGAGCTGCAAAGTGTTGGATGGGTTCAACCCATATGTGCAGCAGCAGTGGGCTGGGCAGGGGCTACTACTGGCACCTACTACGAGGGTCCTCTGAGGTTGAAATTTGAAATTCAGTGTTGTTCTAGGTAAGTATCCAATGCAGGTAAGTAAATAACCAACAACACTTAATGGATTAACCCTAAAAAACAGTCACAAACAGATTTGAAAGCAACCTGTGGGAATATCAAGTCTAAAAATCCCTTAAACTTTCTCCCATCTCCTTGACCTACAGGAGCCAGATTATTTGGAAGGATGTCAGAGGAATGGATGCTGAGCATCTCATGGATAGAGAAGAAAGAAAGAAGAATGAAAAATGATGACAGAAAAAGAACTTGCTAGGTCTGGTGGAGGGAAGAATTTCTTCTGATGCTCTGATGCTCAAGAACTTTTCAAGTGCATATTACGATCCCTAGCAGAATTAATAGGAGTTCATCTTACCCTGAAGCAGTAACTTGTGTAGAAGTCCTTTATAAATGTTGGCATGCCTTCTTTCATTAGTATTTTCATATAAAATAAATAGCTAAATAAGCTTGCTGTGATAACACATATCACAGATAGCTAGCCAGTAAAGTATTAGGGAATTTTAAATGTCTGCCCAACTAAAACAGGCACACTCAGGGACCTCCTATGCCAGCAGTGGGTGCATTTTTGACAGAGAATTATTTTCCTTTCTGTTTGGAACTTGACAATTTTTGAGATCTTCTATGGCTACTTCTAATGCCAGACATCATAGCATATAAGACCTCTGAAGAAAAACCACCCGGATACTGTACCTACCACTGCCTTCTGTAGCTGCCACTGGTCCTCATCTTGGCAGGGGGAGGATCCCTTCTGCAGGGTATGTTGCTCTCTCAGTTCCTGAAGCAAGCTCTTCTTTCTGGACATTCTCATGCGCGCCAGGGCTGCCATTCCAACTCTTCGGAGGGTTAACCTTGTGAGTACTGAACACAGCAGAAGTCGGTGTTTTTGCAATATATAGTTAACAGACCTGTAAGAAGGACCATTAAAAATCAATCAGCTGAGCTGCTTGCTGATTTGGCACCCCTGTGTTCAGCAAAGTCATTGCTCAAAGATGACAGGAGTTACTGTTCACTCTGTGTAACGTCTTCTCATACAAAGCATGCCTTGGAAAGCTGCTCGGGTGTAAAGAATGAGAATTGCTGTGACAGACTTCTAGTTCTGTCACACTGAAGTTAAATTAAAATAAAAATAGGAAGAAAAGAGATAAATAATCATCTATAGTTACATAATAGAAGTTTTTTTAATAGGGGACGAAATAAGATTAAAAGAGAATGTAATCAGAACTACAGGAAAGTTATTTCAAGAAAATGCAGGACAGCGTATCTTGGATTAACAAGGAGGCACACTCTGAAGAGACACTGAGGAGGCTTAGTGTTAGCTGGCAGGGCAGACATGGCTGAAGCAAGTTTGTGGTGAATTTTAAACAGGAGAGCAAATTTTGAAGTTGATTCTGGACCAGGTGAGTGAACTCTGTATGCACATTTGGGATGACATAGCTTGTGCCTGTATCTATCTTGTGCGTATGTGTAAGGCACCATGAGCTCTCTAGATACCGAATCTTGGGAAACATTGAAGTCAGAGAACGCGAAAATCTAAGGTTGAACTGAAAAGTAGAGCCAAAATAAAGGAGTGCAATGGCAATAATACCAATATTCCAAATAGGCAAGTCTTCAAATGCTTTGATCTTTGGTAATGTGAACACCATGGTGAATGAAGTCATTTGATATCTTAATCAAAATGAGGCAGATGATAGATAGATAGATATGAGAAGTATCTTTATCAAAGAGGTGTTTAGCTGTACAATGATGAGATAAAACCAAAAGTTTCCCTGGTGAATACAGATAGAGAATGCAAGAGACGAGTCATTATCCTGCAAAGCGATGGTCAGTGGTATTGTAGTAGCAGAAAGCAAAAGTAGAGCTGAATGGTGCTGGACTGAACATTTTACCTTGAAGAATATCCAACTCCAATGTGACATACAGAGTGCAAAGAGAGGCTGGTTCAAGATCAGAAATCACTCATAAACATAGGAGTAGATACACAGAAAGCACACCACTTGACAAATCACAGAAGACTATTTTTTCTATTTACCAGGAGTCATGATATCTGTTTTTTTTAATTTGTTTTTGATACTCAGACAAAACTGAGTATCTGCCTCTCTGTCTGAAGATGCTCATAGTCCCTCAACACTGCTTTCCACAACGTAATGTACACAAGTTTTTAACTGTGCATGCAGCAGTGTTTTACCCCACGGCTTACTGAGAAAACCAAACTTACTCATCACTGAGGCATCCTAGTCTGCTTATGACACCTTGAATTATCTTCTCTTGTTTCTCAGACAGATGCTTTTGCATCACAGCAGACAGAGCATATTCCTTCATCCATAGCTAAAAGCAGGGGAAAAAAATTACAGTCATAAGATACTCTGATTTCAGTCATTCTAGTCACCACATTATGAAACAGGGGTTTATTCGATGTTATTTTGCTAAAAATAATCATCCCCCTCTTTCAAGAAACAAACTCATGCTGAATTAAAATTATTCTACTTAAGAATAGTTTTTTATCAATGATCAAAGTCTTAAACAAAGCTCACTGAAAAGCAAGGGAAGCTTTGCACTGTTTTGGATCAGGCCTGAGCTGTGTCTCCTACAGATTTTCCGGTTTGTGTGCTAATAGTTACAAACGGAGATTGCATGATTAGGTTTATGGACCGCAAGTTTACAGCTCCTTCAGGGTGATACTTAGATCAAAGAATTTAATCTTCAAATGTTTTGATGGATTTGCCATTAGACTGTAAACTTGGGGAGATATGGACTTAAGATTTTGTTTAGCGTATTGCCAGAATTTAATGAATAATAAGCCATAAGATTAAATGGTTATAAGGCCCAAACTCTATTACTGTGAGATGAAGAGTATATTTTAGGCTACACTGGCAGCTGGATAAATGCAGGTTGCCTGCAGATGTATGCAGAGTCCTAAATTAAATATAATACTCAGGCTCTCTGACAGCTTCACTTCACGTTCTAGCCTCATTCAGAACATGAGGGACTAAATTTTCTATTATTGCAGACAGCAAGGTTTCACTAGATCAATATGTGTAGCAAAGAATTAGATGTGTAATTGCACAATCATTAGTGTTAGGGACTAGGAGTGGTACTGGGCCTTCCTACTGCATCTGATAGTCTTTTCCTTGGGAAGCAGTGATCTGTGCAGGAGAGAGGCTTTATCTGTGAGAAAAGAATGAACTCCCCCGGGAAGTGCAGAACATCAGAAACCACATCATCTTTGGCTTTAAAATAAAAATGTATTTCTTTCTTGGATAGCGCCTTCTCTGTAGTATACACAGCAACACATATAACTGACCCCTCTCCATGAAGAAAACCTTACCAAAACACACACTCCTGAGCAGGATGCCTGGGAAGGATGGGCAGGCAGGCAACAACAGGGGACAGATGGAAAGAGTTCAGCTGAGCATGAGAAGCACAGCCTGAAAGTCTGCACTGTGCTGGGGAGCCCACCAGGCTGCTCTTGGAAAGAGCCGCAAGACGTACCTGTGTAGCCAGACCTCAACTGATTTGAGTCTAGGCGATTAAAATCACAGAGCACAGCCGAGCACAGTGCCTTCTCTGATCGCATGCTGCAAGTGTCAAATTAAGGTCTATCAGGTCTCCAGGTATCATCATGACAGATGGCAAATACTTGCTTCAAGTAATAACTGTATCAGTATTTCCCTTTAGCAACTCTGTGGATATGGCTTCCTACTGTTTCACACCTCTCTGCATATGTCTAGTAGATCCATCACATTTGTGTATTTTAATGTCTCTTTCAGCAGTTAAAAGAAGGGCTGAAAATGACCTTTTATTTTCTAGAAGTATTTCAATTTTCAATGAGAGACTGGCTGTGGCTCAGTCGTGGCTTCCCATCATTTTTGGAGACCTGGTTATTCACTGAGAAGTTGCTCTTGAAGGGCCTGTCTGCACACTTACTCTCAAACACCTTGTGGATCAAATCTGGTGTAGATCACCAAGATACAGAAGACGGGAGATGTTTTCTGAATTACAATTGGAATGATAAATGATATAATACTGCAGCCAAGAAACTAAAACTTAACACCTGTGCTGCTATCAGTATATCCTACCCAAAAAGGCACTCAGAATAATAACGACAGGGATTGTACTCATTGTTTCCTTCTGTTTATGAAGAAATAACCTAGTTCTGTAGTGGCGGACACAGACTTTCTTTTGAAGGAGAAGAATGAGTCACCTTTTCCATTGCGAGTGCACTTAAGGTAAGCTGTATGCAGAATTTATAAAAGGTCTCTTCACCCCCCGAGACCAATGAAAAGCTGAGAATACAGCAGAAAATACCCCTGCACAGTTATTAAACTGAACAATAGAAGTCCATCAGCCATATAAGTAGTAAGAGAACAAAGAGGAAAGGAGGGGGATTATTACGCATTTAAGATGGGATGATAAATACGGAAGATTGAGATTTGGACCAAGTACTAAACCAGTGTTTTGTCTCAAAAAGGCTGTTAGGAACATGATCAAGAAGGGAAGGATCAGCTGGGAATAAGAACAGAATATTGTGTGTTTTATTGGAAGCAACACTTCAACGGCGCACTGGGATGGGCTGGAAGGGCTGGGTATTTTCTACCTCCAGAACACTAGAAGAACTCACGCATGCAGGCACAAATGCAACAGCAAAGATCCTCCGGGAATCTTAATTTGAGGCTGCTGGCATATTGCCGAAAACCAGCAAAACAGAGACAACTATTTCATCAAGCCAGGTGGAAAGGTCAGGCTTTGTGCTGCACTGACCTTCCAACACC
The DNA here is from genome assembly GCF_000699105.1 of Pygoscelis adeliae. Lineage (NCBI taxonomy): Eukaryota > Metazoa > Chordata > Aves > Sphenisciformes > Spheniscidae > Pygoscelis > Pygoscelis adeliae. The sequence continues at coordinate 10,939,073 of NW_008825167.1, forward strand.
AGGCCAAATCTCCAAGCGCTGCTCCAAGCTTTCCTGTTCTTGGGAATGGCCTTACTTTGCTCAGAGACAGGTCAGTATGGAGTGGAGAAAATGACACTGCTGCACAGACTCAGCGGCTGGAACAGAGCTCGGGCTCCTGCATTTAACCAGTAAAACCAGTGACAAAAGCATGGTAAATGGGGGAGTAAAGCTCCAAGGAAAGTCTGGCTTCTTGAAAAGAAGTCATTCCAATCACTGTGAAAAAATGTGTATAAAATTAAGAGAAAGTAATAAAATGCACACCACGTCAAAACTGGTAAGCAGATGCTGGTTCAGCTTTCTGGGTGTCAAGCAACGATGTGGGAATGGACAGAAATCTCCTCACCTCATTTTTTCTCTGTAAGCTTCTCAGTGTTTTGCTTCCTGGCAACAAGTCCATTACAAGACCTTCTGGAGCACTGCTAATGTTAAGTATTACTCTCTGGCAACAAAGGTGAGGAATGTGTCTTTGGTAGGTAATGAAACCCTTAAAATATTTTGAGTTAGACCTCAGATACAACAGCAAATTAGACCCAAGTAAGCTCACTCTTTTTTCTGCAGCTCTCAGTTTGACATTTTTAGCATAGATTCTCAGGAAATCGAAAGAAAGCAATTTCTCCCTAACAGCCTGTAGATGGGGTGTGATGCACACTGAATGCCAAGCAAGTACCTCAGCCTGGGGCAGCAGTCTGCTCCCTGGAACCGCTGCCCAGGCAGGAGAGCTTGTCTACAGAAATCATGAGGTAGGGGCTATGTGGGAAAATGCTCAAAATGTATTTTCATTAATCATTTATTCTCATTTGCCTCACTCACATCCTCAAGCGTATAAGGCAAAAGTTAAATATGACACCCATTTTTTTCTTTTCAATTGTAGAAGAGATTCTGTTCCCCCAAAGGACATCATATTCCAGATTTGTATGAATGCTAGGAAAGATAATCTAAAAAAAAAAAAAAAAAAAAAAAAGGCAGTTCAAGCAAATGGGAAAAATGTCTTTTTGAGCCACCTTGAAAAGCACACATAAATACCCTGGTGAAAAGCCTTCTGGTGTTAGGCTCCCCAGGTCTGTAAAGCAGGTGACTATGTAACTCGTAGTATAATACATTTATCAAGAGGCAAATGAAAGACATATTCCTGCTGGAAAATGCCCGATAAATTAAAAGGCATTTAATTATGGTTCATAAACAATATGAATGTTGATTTATGGATCTTCTGTCATATTCAGCACTGTAACATCTATGGGATCTCCTAAATGACATGATCACCTGTCACAAGTGTCTGATCTCTCTTCTTCTTAAGGTGGAAACCAAGTGCTCCTTTTTGTAGGACACAAGTGTCAGCTTATTGCTGAAATGTGCATGCTGCTGTGTTTAGACTAGGAAAGGGCCAAGAAATGCATTTGAACTTAATATAATGAGTTGTGTGATGTTTTTCAGACTTGTTTATACAGGAAAATCTGCCAGCCTAGCTTTGGTGGAATAGCTATCTCCCTGCATGCTCTCTTTGGAGATATAGAAGACTTCTTTCCAGTTTAGTTCAAACCACTTCCAAAAAGCCACATGCATTAAGTTAAAAAAGCTACTTAAGCTCCTGTAAAGAATATCATCTTGAGGAATCACACATTTTCCCACTAGGAGAAACCCTTGTCTCTTCTAGTAATTTATCCCACAGAATCACTCGTTCTTAGGACAGCTCTGTCTGCTGCTCAGGAAATTTTTATATTGATTAAGGCCCAACTGCAGCGCTGGTGACCCAGAGACCAATGTGAGAGCTCTGTCATTGCTAAATGAATTCCTCTATAGCTCAGTAATTACTGTTAATGATGTAAGCAAACCCTTTATTCTTTTTTTTTCCAGCTAGGAAGCTATCTGCTTTGTATTATGAATGCTACGGTACACTGAAAGTGATGGGAAGTAAACTTTCTAGTTTAAATAACCTATGCTTGGGCATGACTAGAACATCTGAATTTACATACAATGAATCCACCATACAGTGCTGCCCAAAGAGCTATTATCCAGCAACTGGGTGCTGGAGATGAGCTAATCTTTTTAATCCCTTGAGAAAAAAATCCCAGGGAGTGGTTTCTCCACTCAATACTGTTCCCAATGATAGTAACAGAGGAATGCATAAACAGCATTTTTGGAACAAAACTTTAGACTTGAGATCTCCCCCTCTGTGGAGAGTCTCCTAGACCTTGAACAACATCCTCTCTGGCCCTGAACAATGGCTAAGGTTCAATGGGACAGTGGAAGGACCAGAGCAGAGATGCCCTAACATGCACTCTGACTTCTGAGACTAATCGTAAGTTGCACACCAGAACCTCCTCCTTCTCTGACTGTCGTTTTTAATGACAGCAGATACCACCACAGTGCTTTGGTCTCCATGCACTATGAGACATGCTTGTAGTGCACCTACTAATCCAGGCTGCTCAGGTCATTCACATACAAGGACAAGCAATTTGTGAACCCTCGGTGAATGTGAAAATGAACAGCAACCTAGAGTTTTAAGCTTGCCAAGTCAGGCATTGAATCTAATCCCTGATAAAAAGGGACAAAATAGAAAAAGCTGAGGTCAGACATTGTTTCATTAATCACTGAAGGTATAGGTATGCCAAATTCAAACACTAAATGCCAGCCAGCAGTCGTAGAAAACGCAAATACCTGCCCTTAACTTAAAGCATGGGAGCAGACTCATTGGCATCAGTGGTCGGTCCAAGTATATTTTAGTTTAGTTTGCTAGATATCCCTGTGACACAGAAACAGAAGAGGCAAGCAGAGTTGTTTTTCAAAATAGTTGAGATAACAGGTGAGTTACAATAAAGTAAATATAAAATGATCAGGGAGGTGCATGTTGTATAACTCCAGATTAAGGAAAATAGAGAAGAAAAAAAGGAAATGGCTAAGAATTTCCAACGAATACTTTTACTTTTGTATTCCCAAGGGTGTTCTACAACCACTGGTCAGCAAACCACTCTACCAGATTTAGTAGGAAGCCCAGAGTTTCCGGAATCACAGGGTTTTATGAAAGAACCCTAAATATGAGTGGGTGGAAAAGCTAAACACCTTATAGCGGTCTGTAATAATCAGGGACTCAATCAGTACCTTATTAACCATGTACTGAATTGTCCAGGTACTTTGGAGAATGAGGCTAGGGAAAAGTATGATTTTGCCAGTGTTAAAGAACTCTGCCAACCTTTTATTTAAGAAGCTCCAATTACTCTATATGTTGCAGCACACACTTGACATTTGGGAAGGGGCACACCTTTCTTTGCATACAGAAGGTCTTTCTTTGACTAAGCTGTGTTAGTCTTCAAAGGAGTGTTAATAGAGACACAGCATTGCATCAATAAATTGAAGGTATAATTGAGTTCCAGCCTAATGTTGAAGATAGCTGCCTCTGCATTTACTGTTGTTGCTTTTCTCCTCTGGTGTCAATGCCCCCTATGCTGGGCAGGGGGCATCTAGGAAAGCTGGGTGTGTGTTTCTTCACCTTCTCAGAGTAAAGAATAAGTTTTATATAAAAGTGTGTAACATATGTTTCCAATTATTATAGTATTAATATATAAAAATGATTAAGAAATATTTATCATTGTAAGGCCTCCTTTCCTGTAAACTGTACTCATATGTACCCTCTCCAAACAGACCAGATGAAGGTTTTTTTGAACTGTTTCTGTAGATGCTCAAGCGTTGAGGACATCAGACAGCAGCTTTGCCAAAAAATGTTTATGTGCTGACAAAGCTGTCAAACTGTGGACAGATGTTCAGTAATTACTCTCTGACCCCTCTGTGCAAGTCTACATGCACAGCATATATATTCACTTCATACTGCAGGTCAAACTGCCCATCCTGAGTCTCATCCTGTGTCTGGACCTGGGATGTATATTAATAGTCAAAATACTCCCCACAGATAAATATGTTAATTTTTTTTTTTTTCCCCTATTGCTGTTTTTAGACCCTGGGGTCCCAGAATGTAATACGGGCCTTTCTTACTTTTTTTTCTTGCAATAGCTGTTCCTGGAAAAGCTTCCAGCGTCTCTGGCGTGGGGTCTCCCATTTCTCCAGCTGAGGGACCAAATTCTCCTGCCATTCCTCTTTCAGAAGCTCACATTCGCTTACAGAGAGGCCGGTCACAACAGGCAGGGTCCGAAGAAACAGCTTCGTCACCAACTCCGCTAAAGCATGGCAAGCTTTAGAGTACAGTTCCTAGCAGAGGGACAAAGAGGGACAGAGTGATAGGTGAGAAAGTGAACCCCCCGGCCCTCTGGACCTGTTTCATTGCATGTCTCCATGATGCCAGTGAGGGAACCATGTCCCACTGAAGACACTGGGCCAGTGACCGACCCCTAGAGCTAAAATCCAATGCCACTAATGCTTGCATTAAAAAGACCAGGTTTTGTAGATGGAACAACTTAAATGTTTTGGTTCAAGGCACACAAGGGTATTTAAAATACAATAGTGGCATCAGCACATGAGACCTTGAATCCTAACTGTTGCCCACATGCAACTACAGTACGAAGAGTATCTTGTTTTACTGGCTATGGCGATGTGTTATAAAAACACCTATTCTGAAAGCTGCTGTGGAAACAATCCGGTGTAGCACACCACCTCATAGGCACATTTTCAAAGGTGCTGATATGAAATGAATGAAGGCAAGAAAGAAGGAAGAGTTAAAAGAGACAGTGTGGCATTTAGTTAGACAAAATTGACACTAGTCATGTTAATAGTTAGTGCTCCGAAATATGACACTCTTCAATGCCTTCTGGAAAGACAGAATTATTGAAGTTCCTTCTGATGCAGAACAGGTTCAAGCCTAGGAAAACAAACACCTTCTGGTGGTTTTATTAAAACTAGTCCCATATGAGTGGTTTTCAATTGCTGAGGCTGTTTCACTCGCAAGAAGAGTTTGGGTAATTTAGTCAGATGGCATCCAAGCTAAAAAGTCTGTTCAAAACGCATAATTTCACTGTCAAATACACAGTGATGATACAAGCTGTGTTTGCAAACTTGCAACAATTTGAGATAATCCCTGAAGAGAAGGTGTGAGGGCACATAGCTCTCCCCAGCAGAAGAGAGAAAACAAAAGACACGTGGGAAAGGTCACATGGACACTCTTCAAACTCCAGCAGTTTGAAGAGCTATTTTTGTGTGAGTTCCACAGTTTGGATCCTACCAGTCCAAAAAGCTTTACTGCCTACTTGGTTTTGCTTTCATTGTAAATCAGTGTTTCCCTCCCACAAGTTTTCCCTCTTGAAAATACTTATATTTCTTTCTTTTCCTTAAAATACAGCTAATATTTTTAAAACTCTTTTCAGCATTCCTGTTGCAAAAATAAGTCAAGTCTTCTAGCTGTTGCCTTCTTTTAAATACAGGTTTAATTACAATCTCTTAAGTGATCAAAATCTAGAACCTCTCAATAGAAACACAGAGATATTTATCTTAATGTCAAAACCATTTGTCTGCAGCTCATAGACATGAAAAGTTCTAGCGGACTTGTCTTTTTCTGGGAGACACACTGGTATAATGTACTATTCTGTAAGAACCCATTCCAACTGCTAGATGTGGTATCATAAAAAAGAAAATAAGACAAAAAAAACCCCAAAAGAGGATGTTAAATTGCCAAGTCAAGAACTCAGAAATAAAGAATGACCGGATCTTAGGTTGCATGTGAAATCTAGTTCTGTGCCCCCATAATGATAATTTTTGGGTTCATGTACTGTTTCCACAGGACCTTTATCTGTTCTGTGTTTAGGTTTATCAATACCCATTGAATGGACAGATTCATGGGTATGCATGAATCTTTATTTTGCATTTCTCATTTATTGTAAAATATCCAAACTGTGCACTGAATACTAAATTATTATTTTCCTCCTGGGATCCCTCTAGGATGCTAATCACTGGATTAATGAGCTGTTTAACAAACAATAAATAGCGTATCTTAAGAGCTCCCTGCAGTAACCTCTTCTTATGGATAAAATTGAGGCACAACGCTATCAAAAGTGTGCACTACGCCTTCAAGATGAGCTGTCTTGATTTTTTTCCACTCTTACCTGTTTAAAGCATGCAGGATTTTCAGAATCCAAGTGCCCACTGGCTTTGTTTAATCTCAAAGTGTTCTGAATTCTTATAAATTGGGCTACAGGTTTCTGAAACTGGGTACTGGGTATAAGAATTAGTAGTCAAAGACCCAACAATTGGATACCTTATTTCTGGTAACACTTCTCCCATTTCTAGTGATTGCTCACAATCTGAACATGACAGTATCATTGGGGTAACATTTGTTACACAGGTGCATCCTATGCTGAAGGATGGATCTCCCCTACTCCTTAATTATTAGTTACCAGTTCCTGTTAAAACAAGAGGCAGGATTTATACCATCTTAATTGTGTGTGTAGTTGTGGGCCTGGCTTATGTTGCCAACACTAATGCAAAATGGTTTGTTTGGATTCTCTCTTCTGCTGCTATTTAAAATTCAAGTCTCCAAATTCTGGGACTTAAGGTAAGCTTAAAGATCCTATGTTTCTAATCTCCGTATCCCATACAACATTTAAAGAACGATCACTCTTATCTCTGTAAACCATCTCTTCTCTGAGCTTTACTAGCCCTTCAGGACAAGTTAAGTCTCCTGCCTTTACCGGGTGTTCAGGGATATAAGAATTTCTCTTGGGTCTGAAATAGTTCAGAAGCAGTCTAGAGGATTCTGTGGCTTTTCTATTGCAATCTCAAAAGATCTCAGGCAGGGTGTTAAGGAACTCTATTCTTAAACAAACAGAGTTCCACCTATGGCAGCTAAATCACTTTGCAACACATTTTGCTGCAGAGCTGGTAGCGTTTCCCTGGCATGCTGACAGCTCCGTATTATTATTTACTAGGAAATCTATTGCGCAGAACATAAAGAAGGTATTTTGTTACTTGCCTTCATGCCATTTTGTTTAAAGACCAAGTGAATAGAGTTCTGCTCGCACTCCCTGCAGCTTCAAATTATATTGTATACTTACCTTTGGCACTCTCAGAGTGGGTACATAGTTACCCTGGAAAAATGTGACTAGGTCCTATTCCCACAAAATTACTTACCTATAGCACCTCATTAATGTGATGGGTCAAGTTATCTTTAGATCAAAGGTGGTTAATTATTTGTTTGCAAAATACTTCATGGCCCTCTGCTGAAACTGGTGTATGAAAGGACAAGAAAGTGGGATTAGAATTCCAGAAGCAGTTTTTCACATCAAGTCTCTTTAAAACTGAAAATACTGGGTGAATACATGGAGGGGAAGCAGGACTGAGCAGTATGTTCTTTACATCTCACATATGTTGCAAACTGGCATGCAAAGCAACAGGAAGCCTGGTCAGGTGCTGTACGTCCCTGGGACGGTGATTTTTAACAGGACTGAACGCTTTCCCTTTAAGTTCTGTTAGAAATTCTTTTCTGTGCAGGACACAAATCGTGCACTTACTGGTCTCATCTGTGGTCCAGGATCACAAAATAAACCACCATCAGTGATAACTATCAAAATACCAACTTCTCTTCAGTGTTCAGGCAACCACTGGCCGCTGGCTTCTTTAATCTGAACACATGATCATACTGCCATTAGACCCCAGGCAGTCCTTGCAAACCAGACCCTAACGTGACAGCATGGTCTACCCAGAGGACATACCACAGGTACAATACGATGGCCACACTGTTTAATGCAGCACTTGAAAAAATGCAGTGGAATGGCCTTTTAAAATTTGGTAGGGGAAATGGTAAGTCTACATTTAGGAAAGACTGCAGATGTGACTGAATTCTACCAAAGCGACTCAAGCTAACAAAATAGTTCAAAACTATTTGCACTCTAAGGAATGTACTTGATCTGAAACAGCAATGAAGTCTGTCTGTGAACAGGGATGGTGCACTCCCTATTATAAAGCTTATTTTCTACAGGAAAAAAAGAAAACCGTTAAGAAATCCTACTGCTTCCAGGATCTTATTTTTTGACTAGAACCCCTACAAAATGGTTCTTACAAGCTTCCTGATATGATATCTCTTGTTTTTAGAACTTTCACTTAATGGAATTTATTCAAATTGATTCCACTAATAGAATAGCTGATTGCAGTGTTGAATGAACCTGTTTGTAGTACCTGGCAGTCAATCTCAAAGCTTTTCAAAAAATCTCCAAGAGAAATTCAACAAGCATTAAGAAATATCGCGGGGTATATGCAGAAATAAAATGGGCTCAGATTAAAATGCTGAGTGCATCTGAATTTCAAAGAAGGCAATAAATACGTAATTTTGTCAAAAACCAGGGGAAATACACAGCTTAACAGATTTCACTACAAAACCAAAGAACAATATTAACGCTCCCCCTCAAATCCAAATGATTAAAAGGTTGCTACATGCAGATGAGAGTAAAGTGAATAATGAAATTGTGAAGCAGGAAAATGTATTTAGAAAGGCTGGTTGTACTGTATTTTACATGCCAGCCGCTGACTAGTATATATTATCTCCAAGACGCAACTGCACAGCTATTGGTTAACTTTTGATAGCTATTTGTTAACTTGTGATACAACAGGATTTCATTAAAATAATTAGTATTTCTGGTCAAAGCTGTAGAACGCTCTTGCATGTATCTCCAGAAGCTCAATGGCTAGGACACTTGTTTAGGAAGTAAGAGATTCATCTCCCAACCCATAATTGTATCTTCTTAAGCACAGAGATTCAATACTCAGATCACACATCCCATTAATACTCTAAATGTTCTTGGACACCACTGGCCACTAGAAGATACTTCACATTATAAACTCATGCTAAATGGGGAAAAGCTGATTGTGTGTACTTCTTCCTCTCTTCCACGTGTAGAATTCTGGAATGCTAATTGGAAAATGAGAACAGTAGCCTGCTTTTAAGCATCCTAACACCAAGAAAACACAATGACATTAAAGTCATCCTTAGCACAAGCTAATTTAAAAAAAAAGTTTGATTTCCATGCATTTAAAATGAAGGTTCATTGAAATTCCAGTCTTGCCCCCTCACTGGTCCTTGACTTATTCAGGAGGCAGTTTCAACCTTCTCTTTCTCTACTCCCTTTTTAGAAATGTGCCTTTGTATATAAGGTTATGTCCTTTACTAGATCTAACTATTAACAAATTGTGAATCCATATAGAGGTAAAATACATTTTTTTATGCAATAAGGCAAGAAGCAAACTTCAGAATGAAGGCTATCCATATCAGGCATCTTGTATCAGCTTTGACTGAAATGACCAGATCAAATTTGATCAGTGCCCAAACCCAGAACTAGACTGAGCTCGCATGGTAAGAGTTCACAAACTTAATCTATTAGATCATGCTGTCTTTCAGCCTTTTGGGGGTATGTTACAGGCCAAAATTTTCAAAAGTGAGCATCTGAGGTGGAGGTCTCTTGATATGGTTTTGCATCTGAGACAAGCTATGGGCGATTCACCTTGAAAAGAAGCTAGCTCTTGGTAGCCAAAAATGCAGTCCACTCTATGAAAAGCATCCGTAACTGCATCTCATTTTAATGAAATTACATAAGGAAAGTAATGGAAGAGTAAGTCTCTGAGAATCTGTACTTTTTGTTTTGACAAAAATAAATGTTCCCTTTTTATTAACAAAGGAAAAAATCAAATACTTTGCTTCAACCTCACATTCATGTTTACCCATTCATAAAACGTTTATTGCCTTGCCTGTTGATAATACTCATTACTTAATAGCTTTTAGTCTAAATTCCTGTGCACTTCTATATTCTGTCAAGTCAAAAGAAATAACATTCTGGTGAACTGCTATCAGCAAAGGGGAATTATAAATGACAGTAAATTGTGCGTTTTTATGGTTTTGATGTTAAGGCTGAGGAAAAATAATTATCTTACCATGGACTACGTAATTCCTAGCTGTTAACTGATTTCCTTTGTGCAATCTGCATGTCTGTTTTCTTAATCATGAACTGTTAACCACCAATCTCTTTTCACTTCTCCT
>NW_008825167.1:10949080-10955484 GCF_000699105.1 Pygoscelis adeliae
ACAAAAAAAAAGGAGAAAGCAAAGATTAAAGGTTGGTGAACATCAGATACGCTAAACTTGAGACAGACTTGCAAGGAGCTAGCCATTAATCTTTTGATTCAAGAGATCGCGAGAAACAGAACAGTATATATCGGAGGGGTGCTTCTGCTGCCATGTAAAAGAAAATTACGGTAAAAGCTTTGCAATTGAAAAGCTTTCCAAGCCTAAACAAAACTGTTACTGCAGCACAATATCCCTTGTGTATGGGATAACTCTGCAGTCTGTGTTTATGAAAATATTAGGCTGAGCTATTCAATTACCTCTGACACAACTCCTCCTTCAGTTATGATATACTGTGATAATCAAAATCACTTGCCCCCATTCCTCAACTTGCACTTCAAAAATTAGTTATGGTGCCTGTGTCTAGACACAGACTATTCACCTACAGCACACTATTTTAATCCACTAGTATAGTTGAAAAGTCCTACCCTATCCTCCAAATATAACTCATTCATTCACTTCAGGTATCAACAGATTCCATTGACCTTGGTTAAATCATTTTAATTGATTTATTCATGTGTACACAAAACAAACCTACTCAATTATTCTATGCAAACACAGTCAGCTTCCAGATCATTGCATTTTTACGTATTTATTCACCAATTTAGATAATTCTTTGATGTACTGTAGCACTACAGGCTACAGTAGTGCTAGAGGGTTATATAAATCTATCTTGGTGAACTCACCAACCGTTTAGAAGGGGATAAAATGAAAAAATAAAAAAGACATAGAAATTTGAGACGGGCTTTGAAGAACATTGTGAGAACAAGGTAAGGATCTTCTCCTGCAAGTGAGTGGCACTTACAGGTATGTGACATCTTTTTGTCTGTCCCCAGGATATTCATTGGTTCCCTATTTGGTCACATGGAGACCTTTTCTTTATATTTTACTATCACCTCTTGCATTGAGGTTATCTTTCTACTTATTCATGAAACTAAGTCTGTCAGGCTTGCTTCCCTGCTTGCTTATACTAGGACAAACCACGGTAACTGTTGAAGTAAGTCAAGTCATTCTAGTGCACAACTGAAGGAGGAACGGAGGGCCTAAACTTTTTATCACATATAAGACCTTGCCAGGTACCTTTACCTTGAAAAAAAAGGTGTAATGGCCTTCAAATACAGCAGCTAAGGACCATGAGCTTAGGGTGATGGCTGGGCACTTGGGCTTCTGCACTCAGTCAAGTGAATTTGTCAGAGTGCAACCCTTGGGAACTTTATGCTGGCTGTCTTTCTTGAGGATTTATTCCGGTTTGTCATCTACAGTGTAAGTTTTGATACAGTACTTAAATGGGGGCAGACGGTTTAGAAAGTTGATATAGGATGGAGGCACCTGTATGCTCTAAGTTGCTTTGAAAGCTGCTAGTAACTGCTCTTAGCTGAAGGTATGCCTGAGAACAGGACCTAACTCTATCTAACTGGGTATTATGCACCTCTCTAGCACTGGTGCTGGTACAGTACACGAACTTATTGGATATTACTCCAAATGGTCATTTGTCTGAACCAACATGGCTGTTCTTTACTAGGATATTGGTGTTTATCTGATAAATTGCAATACTGATGATGCCCCAAGGACCATGAAAGCAACTTAAGAAAATGGAGGGCTTGGATTTAGAAGAAAAACCTCACCATGGTTTGGGTTCTGCTGCCCTTAATCTGAAAAGTGTGGTGTGATTCATTCCAGTTCTGGGGGATTCCAACCAAAGTCAAGATGGCAATGGGTACACAAGCAGGAACTTGTCGGGAACCCTAAATCCTGTAAGTACTGGACAATATTAGATTGTTCAGCCCAGAAGAAATATGTGATATTTCTTTAATCCTGGGCCACTAGAGAATATGAGCTACTTGGTAGAGAGGCATAAAGGATGCTATTGCTAAACCTTGTTATGGAGAAATTGTGATTTAGATAACACTTTGCCTCCTCTTGGATTTAGGTAATTAGCTTCTAGTAAAATATCTCGGTTTTATTTCCCTTAAATCCAACAGCTATTTAACTTCTGTGTGTGGGAAAGCATAACTACTTTGTGCAGTTTTGCATGGCTAATTTTCATTTGCAACAAAATAAAAACTGGGCTGAACTTTTAAATATTTAATTACTTCTAGTTCTCTCCACTCTGACTGTGTTTACAAATGTATGAATGCATCTTTTTTAAATTGTCTTGCGGTCTATCTTTGGATGTCTTGTGGACCACAGGCTGAGGAATATTCATCTAAATATCTGCAGAGCATGCCAGGGTGACTTTAGAAAGTTTCACTCAGTTTTTTGGTAATATTGCTAGGCTTCCGTTTCTACTGGAATGATAAAAAAGCAACAGAACAGAACTCTCTACTGGTGAACTTCTTTACTTGACTTCTAATTACTTAGTAACACATGCTTGCAGTTATGGAAATATGGAGATTAAGTGAACAATAGAATATTTAACCAAATCTTTAATTTAACCTTTTCCTTGCTCATGGTAGAACAGAAACAGCAGAGTCCAAACAGTCCAAACGAGTGCAAGGCAAATGACTATCAGTTAAGCTTCAGCAAGTACAGACCTTCCGGAATGACAAGACAGAGCTTTGCAGTGTTTGCAGATGTGCCCAAACTAGCTGGTTCTACAAACTAACTTGTTCAAACCTGACTGGGACATAAGTCTTGTAGCACAGTGCTGACTATTGCCATGTGAGGGTTGATGGTACCCAGCTGGTTAGTCTAATGTTTGCTTGCTTAGGTCTACCTGAGCTGCAGTCACACCACTGCACTGTGGAGTATCTCAAATCCCTACCGCCTTCCCATGGGTATCTTGTCTTCCTCACTGGTAGCAGTAGCTTCTCTCTAGCAGAAACCCGTAGAAACTAAGTGAAGGAGCAAAGTCCTGCTGCCCAGGGAAAGGCTTCTGTTTGTCCAAGGTGTACTTCTACTCTGAAAGTGTGGTGGAGCACAGAGAGAAGCAAAGGCATTGTGGTTGCAAGATGCAACTCCTTCCCTTAATGGCAAATCTACCTTTGCTTTTATGCCCCAGGTAATGGACAACATGTGTAACCACTGCACTTCCCTCAGCTGTAGAAGTCAGAACAGTTCTATTTACCTACAGTGGGGCTATGCTCGTTTGTATTTTCTCTTCTTTCTAGCTTATGCTGCTTCCAAGGTATATTCAGAAGCAGTCTGTTCTCCTAAAACAGTCTGTAGTATCTGTATTTAGGGTTAAGGGGAGAAAGTGCAGTTGGTCATTATGTTAAATGTCACAATAAAAATGTTTTATTATAGGAAAAAAAAGTGGAAATTAAGATTTGTGGACCCTCATTCAACAGATGCCAGCTGGATCACAGCACTTGCAGTTTTTCATGTCTGGCAGTGTTTGTTTGAGTCTAGGAATAAGAGAGCAGCTGTAATATGGAATATAATGGCTTAGAGCTGGGTGAATTGGCAGAGTTCAAGTTTGTGCAGCTCTCGTGGCAACTCGGCAATTCTAGAAACACTTAATTCACCCAAACCAATTTTTCTTTAATGGAAAAGAAAACTTAGCTAACAGTGCTGAAAGAAATAGGATGTTCAGTCTGATCTTAGTGTCACTAAAGCAGAGTACACAATAAAGGAAAGCAATATAATTTCACAAATAAGGTGGAACTGTGCAGGGTAAAAACAATTGTTTGGTCTCCATGTGAGAGACTTCATGTGAATTGAGGAAGGGGTGGAGAAGTAACTCTGGAGAATGGACTGTGCGCAGTAATATTAGCAGACATGATGACTCTTTTTAAATTAAATAGCTTTGTACAATTAATCTACTCTGATTCACTGGCATAGTCCTCCAAGCAAACTTCTCCTTTCTCCAAAGCAGTAGTTCTTCTCAAATATCCTGTGGCTTGCACTATTACATAAAACCATGGCAAAACTATTTGTTCTAAATACAGTGGCTTTATTTATTTTATCAATTGAATTTGAAAAAGTGCATGTGGACTAGTGCTAATTAAGATTGTGTGGGTATCTTATCCTAATGTGATACGGACTACAAGTTTCCATAACACCCTGATCTGGTCATAATTAATCATGACAAGGATCCTGTTGAGCTGAAAGTGATTAGTTCCAGCCTAATTAAAGGTCACTGCTGGCTACAGTTTTGGGCTTCATCTGATAGATCATGTTATCTTAGTTTTTAGGTGCAGACAGAAAATAATTAAAGATGACGCAAAAGCATGAAGCATCTACACATCTTCCAAATCAGTAACAAAGAAGTGTAAAAATATTACTTACACCAAAGATCTGAACTTATTTCAGGGAACTAACTAGTGTCAAAACAACTCCTCTGAGAGGAAGAGAGATGAGAAAACTATTTTTAGAGATGTAGTGAAGTTAACTAAGAATAGTACTATCCTACCATGGTGCAGAGGAGATAATTATACTACACAAATGAAGTCTCTCTCCTGGTAGTAATGCCAGATGTTATATGCTCTCAACGTTATTGCAGCCTTGTCAGCCACCCACGCAGCACATTTTGGCAGACCACGTAGGCATTTTCTGACTGATACGAGGTTAGGAAACACAGTGTGTTTGGAAGATAATGGAAAAGGCAAGCTAATGTGGAAGACTGTCTTGTCTCCATCTCCTGGTTTGCCTGCCTAGCTTCCTGGAGCTGCCATGATCTTTCCTGTAATTCCCCAATCCTCCCCAAGGCCTGACATTGTGTAGTGGGGTTAGAGGATCTTCAGTATTATTTTAGCAAATGACAGGTATCACTAGAGGGGGCACCTTGTAGAGATCTGCAACAGCCTCTGTGCTCTCACAGTCATCCTCCTCCTCCAGTTCCCACTGTGCTCGCCGATGCTTCTCTAACAGCTCATGGTAAGCCTAAAAGAAACACAACAGGTATATTTAAATAGCTGAAAAGGTTTTGATAGCTTCTTGTGATCCTCTCCTTCCCTTCCCTGATCCTCTTCCCATGTACTATCACAATAGTAAGTGTTTATCTGGAACCATGACTCAGAGGGAAATGAAACTTGCCTTACAACCTTAATATTCAGTCTTGAGCATGAAACTCCATAGCCTCAGCAATTTGGGGTTAAATAATATGTATCTAATACTGGAAAACATGTGAAATGATCTGATTTGCAACCTGCTTTCCTGTGTATGAATATCACTTCATCATAGCCCATACTATGAGGTGCAGAACAGCCACCAGATACCTTAGTTACAGCTGTATCACACTGTATAGGGCTTTTGCACTGGGGTTGGTCACCATGTCCCATGGTACTGTCAGATGGAACCCAGCCTAAAAGGCTGATCTATGACTTGGTCCTGATTTGGTCCTTGGTCACAGATTTAAGAGGGATGCAATTTTTTTCTTCAAGCCAGGACTGTGATGTGTTGGCAGGCTCACGTGCTGTAATGGAAGACTGAATTTCACAAAGAACATCTCATTCTATAGACTAATGAGTGGTCTTACACATAAATATTCCATATTTTGATTTAAACTGCCAAGTGCCCTCTTGCATTCCCGTGGCTTTCTTCATTAGGTATGTCAATAGGGCTCTTCTAAAGAGCACAAAAGGGTTCATAAACTCTTCATGTACAGGTCATTCTTGTTGAGGTAGACTTTAAAATTCACACATCATGAAATCATAGTTTACCACAGAATTTGACAAGTTAATTACTGTAACTTGTATGTCCACCGGAGGTAAGGCTGAGCACGACTGGGTTACTGTAACTGCCACTTTTTGGCTTGTGTGCTTCACTTGATCATTCCTGTATTCTCTGCCAGTAAAAAACAAAATGCAAATGCTCCTTTTCCAGTGGAAACAGAGATGAAGGAGACATAATGATACAGGGACTAACCTTTACTATCTAGGTCATTCTGTCATAAAAAAAAAATAATCAGAGCTACAGCAACTAAATCATTACCATCCACCTTGTGTTCCGAAGAAACTAATGTAAGAAAGTTAATTGCAAAATCCACCTTCTTAATTGGCAACCACTTAAAATTCAGCAGAAAGGTCAGTTACTGCCGAGGCTGCTACCATGGTGGTGCGAGCCCTTTGATGAGGTGGAGGGGGGAAGGCAGAGGAGAAAAGTGCATTTGATGGGTACCACTCTGGGCTCATAGTGAGCTGTGAAACCATGAAACAGGTTTAAAACAGCTCCTCAATGCTGAGGGAATTGTTTGCACAAAATAATTACTGGACTATATAAGTCAAATCATGGGAGCTGCAGATATATATATATATTTTTTTTTTTCTTATTCTTCGAAGAGTCTCTGGACTCAAGACCCCATCTGTTCTGGGACAAAGGACACTCTCCACTGTGGCAGCAGAAAGGCTTAAATTTCTGACTTGTTTTATTATTTGCACACAGGCATTTCATAATATTGTGACTCAGTTGTGTTCTGTCCTGCA
>NW_008825167.1:10955536-10976795 GCF_000699105.1 Pygoscelis adeliae
AGTCTACAGTTCAACCAAGCGTATTTGTTAGTTTTCTAAGGTGTACAGAATAGAGCATCTCTTGCACAAAGCTGTGTGGCTCCAACTTTGTAGGGGTGAGGTCTTAATACAAAATTTCTAAGCTTTGTTTAATGAAGTTGGGATGCGTCCAAGAGTTTTGAATGATGTGTATAAGGAAAATACATTCACAAGTGCTCAATGGCTACAACAATGTGTGAAAGAATTATTTGTCTCAAGTTATGAAACACCAAAGAAGAAAATGTGCTCTACTGTTTTAAAGTGCCTGAAACCTTATGTTTTGAAGTGAGGTGTTGCCAGACAGGTGTTGCATATGAGAACAGTAACTGCATTATCCAATTCATACAATATAATTAAAGAACTTGGCCCTGCAGTACAAAATTGCAGTGTTGAGATCAATAAATTTTGAGTTTGCTACAGCTGGAATCTGGGTCTTCTCATACAGTAATTTATTGAAGTTATTAGATTTCACCAAAAGTTTAATGCTGCTGGATGTAACCATTTTAACCTTAAATTACTTCTTTTCATGAAAATTGAGGATTGATTTTTTTATTTCTTAATAACTTGGGTCTGTAGTTCTCAGCAGTTATAGGAGTTTTGCAGCTCTCAGCATTTACAGCTGAGAACTCTGATTTCGTATATACATTCTGAACAATAACAATAGAGCTCTATAGAAAATATGGCCAAGAAAACATTACACTGACCATTGTATACCATATTAAACTATCTACTGCAAACCTTCTCTAAGGTATCCTGCCAGAGATCATAATGAGTTTTCCCTTTGCTTATGTGAAATTTGATAGTCTTTTGAGTAACCTCACTCACAGAAAAGCAATTAGATCAGTGCAGTCTGTTTTCTCCTGTAATGCAGGCCAGATACTTTCCTCCAGAGATTTCCTATATTGAACCAAACACATAGTATCTAAGTAAAAGATGTTTTCGACCAAACATGCAATCTAGCATTAACACCCTTTGGCATTTTGTTCCAATGTGACAAGACCAACACTGGAGGAAAAGTCTCTAGGCAAGCCTAGGCAATAGGGAGTCTGACCCTATCCTACCTGTGCTATTGTACACAGTTCTCAGGATGACCCAAAAATCCCAATTTTATGGAATTGGGAGAAATCTGCGATATATTTAGTCTTAAAAACTAATGGAACAGTGAAAATAAGCTTTTATGTGCTCACCTTAAGAAAATCATGAACATCTTCAATATGAAAAGTTTTACTGAGGAGACTCCCTTGTTCAGCCTTCTGTCTGTGTTTGAACTCTTCTCTCTTCTTTGCACGGCACTCCAGTCGTTTCAAGATCAGGTCTTTACTTTGCTGGATACATTCTGGAACATAAACACCGATGATCAGATACCACAACTCCACAGGGAGAAAGTAGCATCTGCTACTGTCACACAACATAAGCTCACAGAAATCTGTTAGTGAGTGAAACAGGCAAGTAATTACCATGCAGGACTTCAAATTTGATTCTTACCCTGACGGTATTTTTAGATGTGAACTTTTGGGTTGTTACATGGCACTTAAATCTATCAGGTTTTTGGATCACTACCATCCTCACCCTCCCTTTCGCTGCTGCTGCTTATGCAAAGGCAGTGAGTTAGTTCAAGAAACAGATTCCCACCTGCAGCACCCCAGACCTCCCCCTCCTGCTTTGGGAAGGTCCAGAAGTGGCTCATTGCCTAATTGATATGCAAATGCTGCTGCAAGGACAGGGCAGTAACATATGGCGGGGATAAAAGGTCTAGAGCAGCGCTAGTTCAGATTAGCTTGAACTGGCATGCAGCCATACCAGGCTTCCAAAATGACTCATCCAGGAACCTGC
Organism: Pygoscelis adeliae; assembly: GCF_000699105.1. Lineage (NCBI taxonomy): Eukaryota > Metazoa > Chordata > Aves > Sphenisciformes > Spheniscidae > Pygoscelis > Pygoscelis adeliae. The sequence goes on from NW_008825167.1 coordinate 10,957,388, forward strand.
AGCAAAAGTTGTCAAGGTCCCTCTGATTTTGTGTTGGTACCGTGAAATATTTGGGACCAAGTTCTTCCCCTCTTCGCCCCCCCCCTACAGCTCCAAGTGATTTATAAATTCATGACTCTACCTGGACCCTGTGCTGCAGAGTAGAACTGGTGCTTTCAATATTCTGCCACTCATTGACAGTCTCATTGACTGTCCACCTGAGAAAAAACTTTATTCATTTCCCCCACTCACCCTGCCCCAGACCAGTACTTCACTCCTCACACAGGCAGCTAAAGAGAAATGCAAAAGAATATTTATCTGTGGCTGCTGTTCTGCCACCCCATCAAGCTGCTTTAACTATGAGAAATTATTTTGTGGAGAAATAAAGGAGTACAGTACTGTAGCACTGAGCATGTTACTTATTCTCCATGCTCATTTATCGTGCTTATCCACAGGCTGATGATGCACTGACAAAACAATTGAAAGTGCACTGAAAGTACAGGAAAGCCTGTAATAAAAATGTCATATGAACAAATGTACCAACAGTTATTTTTAAACACTACTTGATTCTTTACTACTTCCTTGTTTGTTTCCTAGGAGCACAGTCTTGCTGGCTTTGTGTTCTGCTTGTGAATTATAAGTAAAGTTTAACTTATGTATTTAGGAGCTTATAAGCAAGGTCAACATAGACTCACATGTGAAAATGCTGCACTCCAGATTTTTTTTTTTTTTAAGCACATTTCATTTCTATCTAAAACCAGGAGTTTGATAATGCCCTTCTGCACAGGCTGTACTAACTATAATATATAGCTGTATATAACTATAAACACCTACTTTGCATAAAAATCAAGGCCTTGACAGAGGTATTTTTGCTTTGGAACAAGAGAAACTTGACAAAAAGGGGGAAAAAACACCCACAGATGTACGTTTATGCTTAAGGAATGCTAGTGGCTGAACCTATGCAAAGACTTTGAACTAGGCATGCCAGTTTTATGAGCAAACATCCATGAAATAATCTGTATCATGATATACATGAATTCTTGAGTATCAGCAAACTGTTCACATGGTTAATTGATGTTTTTAAAGTAGAGCAAGTCTGCAGCATGGGAATTCCAATCACCTTCTACGATGAAATGACTGGCTCGGTAGATGAGGGGAGAGCAGTGGATATTGTCTACCTTGACTTCAGCAAGGTTTTTGACGCAGTCTCCTGTCAAATCCTCATAGAGAAGAGGACGAAGTATAGGCTGCATGAGCAGACAGTGAGATGGATTGAAAACTTGCACAAAGTTCACGTGAAAGCCAGTAATGAGTGGTGTACTCCAGGGGTCAATACTGGGTCCAATCCTGCTCAGTACCTTCATTAATGACCTGGATGATGTGGCAGGGTACACCTTCAGCAAGTTTGCAGAAGTCACAAAAATGGGAGGAGTGGCTGATACACCAGAGGGTCATGCTGCCATCCATAGGGCCCTTAACAAGCTGGAGAAATGGGCTGACACAAATCTCATGAAGTTCAACAATAGGAAATGCGAAGTTCTGCACCTGCGGAGGAAAGACCCCAGGCACCAGTACATGCTGGGGGCCACCCAGCTGGAAAGCAGCTTGGCAGGAAAGGACCTGAGGGTCCTGGTGGACACCAGGTTGAACATGAGCCAGCAATGTGACCTTGCAGCAAAGAAGGGTAATGGTATCCTGGGCTGCATTAGACAAAGCATTGCCAGCAGGTGGAGGGAGGTGATCCTTCCCCTCTACTCAGCACTGGTGAGGCCACACCTGGAGTACTGTGTCCAGTTCTGGGCTCCCCAGTACAAGAGACATGGACAGACTGGAGAGAGTCCAACGAAAGGCCATGAAAATGGAACTGGAATGATGCACTGGAACATCTCTCCTATGAGGAAAAACTGAGAGAGCTGGGGCTGTTCAGCCTGGAGAAGAGAAGGCTCAGGGAGGATCTCATCAATGTGTATAAATACCTGGAGGGAGGGTGCAAAGAAAACAGAGCCAGGCTCTTCTCTGTGGTGCCCAGTGACAGGACCAGAGGCAACAGGCACAAACTGAAACACTGGAGGTTCCCTCTGAACACCAGGAAACACTTGTTTACTGTGAGGGTGACTGAGCACTGGCAAAAGTTGCCCAGGTAAGTTGTGGAGTGTCCGTCCTTGGAGATACTCAAAAGCCATCTGGACATGGTCCTGGGCAACTGGCTGTAGCTGACCCTGCTTGAGCAGAGGTTCCTTCCAACCTCCATTCTGTGATTCTGTGAATTGCCAACTGTGAGATATGGCACAATTTGTGGACACAAAGCCTGAAAGTGAATGAGCAGCGCTGCAGCAAGAATATACTGCAAAAAGACTACATTCATTCTGACTATTCAGTTCACTGAACTCTAACCCTAATGCCGTTTTGCTAGGACAATTTTCTTTAAATATGCCCACAAGTAGCAGAAATGGTTATGGAAAATGTGTGAGAGTAAAATACTCCTCACTGTTTTCGTTTTGGCTGAATGTGTACTATAATTTTCCATGAGTGCCGATGGAAAGCACTGAGCCCTTGATATAGCACCTATCAGAGAAGTTGGGGGTATGTTTCTCAACATGTTGGGCACTAGGTAACATGCAAAGTGACACAGGGAGAACCTTAAATCAGTGGGTCAGTCAGCTTAGACTTTGTTATAATTGTGTACTTTACAGATAGGCAATGTGAAGGGCTGTAAGAGGAAAAGACTTTAAATTTAAAGTACTTTAGTCTGACATAATAAAAGAGAGGTTTATCTGAAGATCATAAGCCTTAAAATTATCTTTTCACAAGAGTGATAGCACAACCATGTTTTGTGTATCTTCTGGCTCCACATGCCAGCAGGAGATCATAAGACAGTATTCTGCACATATACAGCTACTACTGTCCCTAACGTTAGCCAGTATCACCAACAATGTCAAGTATGTGAACAGTAAATGGAGAAACCTCACAAATACTTGTAACAAGCGTGACTCTTCTTCAATCTTCAAATTAATGAAATAAGGTATAGGTTATGTGAACCGTAGAGTAAGTTCATAGTAATGCCTGGAACAAGACCTAAAAGGCCTAAAGCCAAAGTTCCCATTCTAAGCATCCACCCTTCACAATAATAGCGTTCTTGGCCAATTCATCAATACCTTTTTAAAACAGAGGGGTATAGGGCTGAAGCCATAACTTTTTTACTATTTAATACAATAATGACAATTCATACCCATATTTGTTAAGTCATGAGCTCCTGTCTAAGTACTCACCATTACTGAAATGTGCCAGCTGTTCCCAGAAGGCCTTGTGGAGATCCGTTAAAAGTTCTTCCTTTTGTCGGACTGAGAGATTATTCTTTACAGTTAAATGGTCCAGAATATTTGATACAATATTTAATCTACACTTGCACTCTTCTGGTATATAGGCCTTCAGCAAATCAATCATTTTTACCATAAGCTCCCAGTTGAATAACCTTTCCTGAATGTCCTAAAACAAACATTAAAAAGTCCTGTTTAGAAACCAAGAATAGGTCTTTGGTTGTGCTTGTCCTTTCATCGAATTATTCATTCCCAAGCTACACAGAAAACCGAGGAGGCTTCTCAAGACCATATGAATAACAATCTTCATGTACTTAAATACTTCTGAAAATCTTGACCGGTGTAGGATAGCAGTGGGTTTATTGCATGTTCAGTTGCAAAAGCTAATCAAGAACTATTGGTGTTTTTCATTATTTGTAGCTGTCAAGAAGACATTAAGGCAGGAAAAGACAACAACAAGCTTGCGGAACAAACTTAAATACTCAAGGGGGAAAGATGGACAGAAGGGCAACAGGGAAGCCCTGGACCTCTTTTCAAGATACTATATGGCACACCAGTATGGGCCTTCATTTTGAAATGAGGACACATATCTGATTTTGATACTGCTGGGATTCCTTCAAGTACGTGGTCAGCTGGAGTTCAGTAAACATACTAAAAATTAGTATAATTGTCTATGGCCTAGCAGCTTTCATTGCACTATGAGAGAAGAAGCCCAGGATTACAGTAGGGAGCAAGATTTCCTGGGTGAAACCACTGAGAGATGTTAAGGGTTTTCAATTCCAGTTAAAGTCATTGGACACACAGAATCACCCTCAAATTTAGATTAGGATTTCTCAGTCAAAGTGGAATAAATACTTTGAAAGAAAAAGAAATGTCCTAATGCCCAGGGTAATGATTCTCCTTCATCATTAGATCTAGTGCTCTTGCTCCTGGCTCACTGGCTGCATTAATGTCACTTTTTCCTAACATGACTGCCTAAACGGTATTTTGAGAATTAGAACTCAAGTGCAGAGAGTTCACCCTCCTGTGAGTCTTCATAAACTGCAATGAAGTTGAGCTCTTTGCAACAAAGCTGAAACAGACAACTGGAGTAAGCAGCCTACATCATTCCTGAGGCAGGACTGACAGACTCTGTACACTTGCATCATTCTTTGTGTTCAGATTGTCTAAATCTCTCTCAACTTTTACTTCTTTTTGTACTTTACCATTGCCTGCAAATCTTGAGATTCACTTAATAAGCTTTCTACTGCAATCATCTTCTTGGTCAGATCCATCATTATCTTTGTTGCTTTGGCACTTGAGCATTTTGATTGGTCCAAAAAAGCCTGTTGGGCTTTGTCAGTCTGCTTCCAGAAAGCTTCCATCTGTGGAATATGAATCAAAAACAATCCATGTTCCCTCATTAATCATCTAGTATTTCATTACAGTGAGAGGCATATGAGTCTACTGAGATACAAGTCACTGAGACTACAGATAGCTTTCAGTATTAGCTACAGTGAACATTTTGCAAAGCTAAAGAGCCTATTTACTATATGATGATACACCCGTTGGTGGCACATAAGCAGTAGATCAATCCTGACCTTTTAAAATGTAGTCATTCTGTGTAACTCGCTAAGAATTTGTTGTTAGTTCTCCACATACTGCATCTATAAAAGCCTATTATGTTATTAGTATTAATAGGAAAACTAAAAAAGATAACAAATTGCAGCCCTTTTTTCTGGGAAGTTTATTTAGCTGTAGGAGCAGGCATTCCAGTCAAACAAGATTTTTGCTAAAAAAGAAAACTGAAAATTGTCACTGTTTTTCACCATCAAAGCCTTTCATAGCCACATGCTACATAAGCACTTTATTAACTGCGCTGGAATTAAGCAATTTATGCAGTATCAGCCCAGTGTATGTGCCCATTCTGTATCTGTGAGTTTTGAAAAAAACTGTGACTATGGCATCTGTGAGTATGGCAAAGAGACCCTTTATGCTACTGAGGGAAGAGTGGATTAGTTCAAGGTCCTGATCTATATGAATCTGCATACAGGGAAATAATTTTCAATATGGATGAAAAGCATCTGCTGGCGTAAGAGTGACAGACCCACTGAAGGATGACTGCTGCTGGTGAATAACTGCCTCATGCTGCTCAGCGAGGCTGCCAGCGATTTTTTTATGTGAGTAACTCTGGAGAACTCTAAACAATCAATTTTTCACAGAGCAAAGTTAAAATTGCAAAAGAAACTTGACATAGATGTACCATCGTTACCAGGACTTCCACTATAAAGTGAAAGGCACAGAGAATCAAGAGAAAGCTGAGAAAATTCCCAGTGAAGCACTTAACCACCAGACATTAAAAAATGTGAACTCCTCTATGAAAAAGGGCCAAGGCTGAGATGACGGGCTGTTTAGTTCAGGGCTGAAGTGCCACAGTCAATCAGTGCAGGCAGCTCACAGAGCCATCAGTCTGGCTAGTCAGTCTCTCATTTTCATCAGCAGTGAATTTGCTCAAACCTCAAAAACAGGACTGGGAAGGAGAATATCTTCCACATTACTCAGTTTACTGGAAAGTAATACACAGAATATTCTTAACCTCCAGTTTTCTAGCCTGCAAGATATTCGGACATAGTGACACTACTGAAGAGGAAAAAAATAAATCTTTGAGAATCAAATGCCTGCTATCAGACTATATTTTTACGTCAAAAAACATGCGATTGTATTCTAACGGGGAAAGCTGCTAAAGAAAAATGCTTTGCTAAAGCAAACGTGCAAAGCATACTAAAAGGCTGTATTGTAGTTATTTTCTTAGTACTTATTTCAGCTGAAAAATTTATAGTCTCTTATTACTCTCTTACTCAGTTATGGAGGACTGAAGAAAACAAGGTGCTAGGGTAAAATTCCTAAAAGTCAGGCTATACGTAGGCTTGAAATAAATCTTACTATCTGACAAGCAACAGACATTTTTCAGCTCTAAACCCAGTGTGATAAAACAGTGTTTGTATAAAAAACATAGTGGCTTCCAAAGGGAGTTGGAAATACTTTGCTGGAGCAATGTAAAAATGTTTTCAGGACTCATTACTAACTGCGGACTAGTCAACACAACAGTTAAAAAAAAAATAAAAAAGCATTCCCCATCAAAAGAATAACATTAAAATAAAATTTTAGAAAAAATTAGAAGGTTACATTATCTATTACGTGCTCAGAATATTCCCTTTCTTTCCTCTCTAAGTCTTCTAGAGTCTGGTACTCTGAATTATGGGCTCCTGACATCTCAGTATTCTGGAGTCTAGAGTCAAGTTGTTTCTGTAATTCTTCAAAATCCTGGGAAAAAAAGCAAGTGATTTGTTAAACAGAAAACCAGACATAACTTCCGAATTCAGGAGTGAATTTGTATGTCAGTTCTGGCTCATGGCTAAGGAAACTGAACGAGAGCGTTCAGAAAGTTGTGTCTCTGGGTAATGCACCTTCTGCAGCAAGCAAAGAAAACTCAAGGTATATGGCAGCTCTGAACTACATTTAATACAAATACATAAATTTCTACTAGTATGTGAGTACAATCAAGACTGTTGTCCATCTCCACTGAATTCAAGTGTTAGTAAACACTGCTCCATGAGCTTTCATACCAATAATCCTTTGAATCTATCCACAAATGTTTTTATTTTAATGTATGTGCTCCGTCTTAAATGGCAGCTATGAGCGTACACGCTGTGTTTAAAAGCACAGATAAGTATCCAGATATGACAATCAGATAGTGTTTCCTGCAGAGTGCTAGCACACATGGATGAACACACCTGTAATATTCATAAGCGACAAATTACAGGCTACGTTATTAGACGGGTTTTTAAAAGTTTTTCAATCCTTCGAAACCAAGATGATTTCTTCTGAAAGCTAGCGATACCGATGAATACTAGTCTTCTGCCATTACTTAGTAGGTTGCTACTGAAATGGATGATTCCTCAGTTGCTGAAGCATGCCTTACAAAACAAGCATCTACTTTCAATACCACCCAATTTTGGGTGTCAACGCATTAACTTGATACCCTTATGCCTTAAACAAATGTAACCAGATTTTGACAAGCTTCACAAACAATTTCACCAAAATCTCATTAATTTTGCTTACAATGCAGAATTGAAAGAGGAAAACGCTGTCTGCAATAAATCATATAATTCTCTGTCTTGCCAATGCAGTATTACAGTACATAGTTTCCAGTGCTAATGCTTTTGCTTATTACCAACATCTCTTTTACATGGTATTCATAACCAGCCTCGTCCCTTATGTGATATCCCTACTCTAAGGCTGCCACGTTTCCACGACCTTTCTCTCCATAATATAGGACACAGGAATCCCATACTGGCACTTAAACAACTGGACTACTCTGGCAATTACTGCATCTAATAAACAAGATTTAGTCTTTGCCTTGCAGCAGCTCAGTTAAGTGCATGAAGACACTGATGCCATCAAGCCTCACTGAGGGTTAGGCTATACTGGGAAACGTGCCTAATCTATATTACCTCTGTGTTTATAATTTGAAGTCATTACCAGAATTCCATCAGAAAAAGGGATCCGCACACCAAATCTCACTTTTCGTTTAGTAAATACAATCAACTTTAATACTAAACCTGAGGATTTAAGGCAGAAGAGTTGTTTTAAGGCAAAATGCATTCTGATATAAATTATAAGGTACAACTACAGAGATGCCCGATATTAATTCACAGATTGTGAGACTGCATGAACAAAATAAATCTCAACAACTAGAGCTGACAAGCTGATAGACTAATGCCTAAATGTGAAATTCCATCTGTATGTAAGAAAAAAATAATCATTACTGTAAGAAAATTAAATATTGGACTAGGCTACTCAGAGAAATGGTGGAGTCTCCTTCAGTGCAAATATTCAAGACTTGGATTGGCAGGGCACTGGATAACCTTACTCAAGGCCCTGCTTCCTACAGAAGGTTGGACCAGATGTGCCTCTCAACCCAGACTCTTCTACGACTCTAATCTGAAAAATGGAAAGTGGAACCAGTAGCCCTCCTATTTTGTTTAGTTTTGTAAAGCTTTTTTTCCTTCTAATAATCTTAAAAATAGTACTGTGACTCCACCTGAAATGCATATTGATGGTCAATGTATGTCTTCCAGTTCAGAAGTGGCATATGGATTTTGATAAAAGTATATGGAAGAAAAAAGAACAATGAGGAAAATAAGTATATTTTCCCTTGATGAAAGCCTTGAGTTTCTCTCTGGTACTTTATTTCCTGCTATCTTATTATCAGTAACGATATATGGGACCAAACAAAGACCTAATAATTCGAAATTATTAAATCTGAGTGAATAAGGTTCACAACGTTCTGTTTTCTTGAATGGATTCAACTACAAAATACTTTTATCCTTAACAGATTACACACACCACTGTCCTGATCACCTCATACAATAACAAAGAAGAAATGCATACAAGGTAATGGAGAGAATCAACTAACAAGGGAGTTTGCATTTCTTCTGAATTAGATTACAAATAACATTGCTATTTAAAAGGAGTAGGTGAGAGAGCCTGCTGTGGCAGCTTGCAGCAACTGGTGGGATTAACTTATTTTCTGTGGTCTTATATATTAACCAACAAACCCACTTACATTTTCCTGAATTAAAAGGATCTTCTTGAACAAATCATCAGTAATCTTCTTTTTATGATAAAAGTCTGTGAGGTATACTTTGAGAACCTGCATAAACATCTATTTAAAAGGAAGGAAACAAAACCCAGGGTAAGTGCCTGTTCAACATTGTAAGGACATTTTTGTGATAACTTTTGTTGATTCAAATCAAGCAGTGAGGCTATAGTGCATCATAAGCAAAATAACAGAAACCTCATCAGCAACTCTGCAGTACTTCCATTGTGAAAAATTCTTTGGCTTTGGCTTCAATAAGATACTGGAGGATGGTGTTATATTCTAACAAGGACAAGGACATAATCTCATATATCCTTGTAACCAGACTGACACATTTTAAACTGTCCTTTACTGGAGAAAATGCAGATCACTTAAAAATATAAAGCCCATTTTCCTAAAGTTTAATGAAACCCTAAACTGAAAGACACTAACATATCCATTACTACGATTTCAACTGTAGTCGGCCAAATGAAGTATCAAACATTTTTATATACAACCCAAAAGTAACCATCCCAAGTTCTAGCTACCTTCTCTTAGAAAAAATACACCTATTTTCCAGTTGTGTGCTTTTTTTAAAAAAAAAAAAAAAATTGTAATACTAGTGTCTTCAAAAAGATGTTTTTGAACACTGGCATAATTTTTGCTTAACCTCTTCCCCTCTTGCCTCAATTAGAGTGTCAGTGTAAAGACAATTCATTTCATTACTAAATGCTACAGCATTTTCCAAAGTTAAGATAAAAATACGTGAAATTTAACAGCCACCTGCCTGTTACTAATGTACTTGAAAACAGATGATGCAGAAGCTGCCCATTTTAAACATATGAAAACATAAATAAAATCATATTTACATATAAAAGCAGTTATTGAAGTCAACATTTCAGCTGAGCAAAATCTGGAAAATATGTTGTAATTAGAGCTCAGCAGAAGAGAAAACCATAAAGCAGCTATGTTTGGGATCTCACTTGCCAATGTCTTGGATAGGAGTTTGGCAAATTTTGAACACACACCACCAAGATATAACATACTGTAAAAAGAAAAAAAAAAAATCAGGGAAACACTGAAGGAAGAGGATATGTTTCCTTTTCCTAAGGATGCTAAGACAGACTGACTTAAATCAGAGAAAGCAGAGTGGAAAAGGAAGACTATTCTCTAGACTGAATTTTTTTTGCCCTTTTCCCCTGCTAGCAAACATATAAAGCTATTCAAAGCTTCAGCCAAAGGTCAAAGTCATCTGCTTTTTGTGGTAATTTCTGGTGGGCCACAAAGTCTGTTAAATGCTCATTTTCTCAGTGTTTCTGTGATTACATCACCATGTTGTTACCTTACCTTTGTTTACAGATTGATGATTAACTTTGAGATCAAGTTCAACCTTCCCTACTCAAGCTAAACTTCCTTCTGGAATCTGATCTCAAGTTCCCCTTCTCATCTACTTAGATGGGAATAACCCTTCAGAAGAGAAGCTGCTTTCCAGGTTTACTTTCATGCTTCCTCCTTTGGGTTGTGTAGAAATTTGTTCAGCAAATCCCACTCCTTGAAATATTCTCAGTGCATTTAATAAATTATATCAGAAATGACCAATCTGTTGAAACAGAGGTTGGGGAAGAAGGGCAGCAGAAAGCTATATACTTTATGTCCACATTTTTATTAACTGAGCTAAAACTCAGTAACAGTAATGATTCTGTGCTTGATCATAACCAGTCACCATAAACAATTCTCCAAACCAAGTATTCTGTGGCTTTAATTGTATACATCCATTTTTGGTTTGGTGGGGTTTTTTTCCTGTCAGCTTTGGATGCTGTGACTTGATGTAGACAGCTATCTATGGTTTAAATGGCTACCTTAATTCCTCTGTCCTACAAAATCATGACTACAGTACTTATCACAATGGTACTGATTCAGCTGAACTGAATTTTCAATTTTATTCAAAGAGCTTGGAGTCCTTGGAGTTGCAATGGACAAGCACTGTCCTTAAGACATAAACCCATCTATTAAATATTTTTTTCCCCTTGTTTTATGAACCTCAAGTGCTGTATGTTATTCTCTGGAGTAAAGTTTTAAGCCAAATTTTTATATTATCCAGTCTGACTCTCTGTATTTCACAGCCCAGTATATTTCATTATATTTTATTCCTTTATGAAGCTCATATATATGCAGAACAGGAGAAAAAATAAAGACAATACTGTAGAAATGCAATTCTACTACACTACTTCCCAGCTAGCCAGTTGATTGTTATTTCCTAAACTGATATTCAACTAACATGTTCAAAACAAGTAGCTATGAGACATGAGTACCTACCACATGTTTTTCTTTTCTGAGTTCAGTATCAAGAAGCATGAGATCTTTTAAAATAAGACTGCAAAGGCAGAGCTTAACATCAAAACTAAAACAAAGATTAAAAAAGTGTTAATATCAATCTAAGGGCAACACCATATAATAGTTTCATTTAACTACTAAATTCTCCTAGAAGCATTGCCCCAAAGCACTCAAGTCACTTTATTTCCACATTGCCTTCTCTTTCAGATAAAATACCTCTACCCAATAAAAGTAAGCAAAACAAAATAGTGCTTATAACAAAGTTGGAGTTGCAGTTCCCTTTAGAAAAAGGCAAGGTAAATATAGGCATGAGTGCCTACAACAAAGGGAAAACAAGGCTTTAAATTAAAACAGCTATAATAAGAGTGGACATTTTGAAAATATTCTTCATCACTAGTACCTTCCCCAGTCCCCATAGTGACACAAAAATGATTTTCTTTATTCTTGCTAATGAGAATACAGACATATATGTATTCATCTAGGGGTACCTTGCCATGGTGCAGCTGAAAGAAAATCAGACCTGACAGTCAATTTCAATTAGCTCTACCTGTTCATCAGTGGCGCATCTGAGAAAGGAACTGCTTTCCCACAATAAGACATGAGTAGTTCCCATTAAAACGGAGAGAACAGACCACTGCCACTTGCTGTTCTCAAGGCACCTGTTGTGTGACTTGACATTGTACAGTGCAGAGGACTCCATCCCCAGTCGAGCATGCCACTGCACATGTGAACTGAGCATACATGCCAAAACAAAGGGATCTCATCCTAACATTGATATACCTTTTACGAGACAGCTTTTGCTGAAGTTCTGATTCCCAGAATTTCATAAAGAACAAACTGACTTTCAATAGCAGCATGATGTATTACTTTAATCTCCCCAATCACTTTTTTAGGGTTATAAGCAGATAACCCTGTCTTGATGTGGTGAATGTATGCATTCAAGCCCAGCCTTTGGTTTACACTAGACCTTTAGTGATTGTCCTGAAAACCACTGGGGCATGCTAGGAAATGACCAAACACGAGGGCAGGTTTACTGCTTACCTCTCACACATTAGCACTTCAGGGAAGCTGGCCACCTTGAGGAAGGCTCGAGCCTGAAATCTGTCATCGCTTGTTGTGGAATGTATTGTCGTGGAGGAACTGCAGTCCTCTTTGTCTCCCTGGCTCAGGGATCCCAGGCTGCCTGACGTAGATGTCTCCATGACCTGATTAGGCAGAACCGCCTGCTTTGGATTCTCATGCAAAGATGGATTGGATGACCCATCTGCCAAAGGCTACAGTCAAAGAAAATTCACAAGGTCAATTAATACAACACAATAAGGACATAAACATCTCATCAGTTTGCAGAGTTTGCTTTCAAGGGAAAAATTAAACAATATACACAGCAAGAGTGTTTCCACATAAATTAAGATTCATCATACTGACAGGTTTCTGCATTGCCCGGAAAAGCATTCTTCTGTTGTGGTTATCTGCTTGGTGTATATTTTCTTACTGAAGGGCAGATCCTTGTGGGGTTTTTCTTACGGCTTCTTGGACAGACACAACTTCCATTAATGTTAATGGGAAGAAAAGGTCTCTTGACTGCAGCGAAAATTGACCGGACACCATGTAAAGCTCTGCAGGTTTCAGGGGGAGCTGAAAGCAGCTGATGCCTTACAGAGTAAGCCCTGAGCCAATGGACAATAAACAAAGATCCCTATTAAGTAGATTGGCAGTAAGTTTTCTTCCATTACTTGACTCTGCAGTTTACTCTCACACAGAATGATTGTCATTAATTTTTACAAGTAGAATCTAAAACCTTACCCTAAATTTCTGATTGATGGGATAGATCACTTTTGCCTTTAATGCAAATGCCGTGACGTTACTGTTCAGAGGAGACTCACTTTCCTGTATGGAAAGAACAGAAAGCCATTTGGGAACAGCAGCAGATCTGACAGTTGTTCACTGTAAATATTGTGTGCCCCTTTTGGTTACATGACTTAGAAATGCCTATTAATAACTATTTATTTATTGACTGTTTCTGCTTTGGCACAAGAAGTCTTCTCCTAAAACTTCATTCAGAGTATGAAACCCGGAAAAGGGAACTCTGTCATTACCACTGCTCCAAAATGTTTTTACTCCTGCAAGGGAAAATAGGCAATAGCTGGTATTCACAAGTTATTTTCATTTTGGTTTTTTTTTTCCCCCTTTAGCAGCAACTAAAGATTTCACATGAGAGACTGAAATTATCTTAGTAATAGAAACTACTAAAGGATAACCTCCACAGATATCATCATGGCTATGAATTCTGTCTTTCAATTTAAATGAAGAAACATTAGATTCAACAAAACTAGTCATCATTTTTTCCAGGAAGAACTTTTATAGTACAACCCTAACCTATAATCTAGAGAAAATACCAATATTCTTCCAAAGAACTTTTTATAGATAATACATTCTTTTCATACAATCTGCTAAATGACATAATCTGACCTTCTGCTCCTCCTCTTTCCTAGCCACTGCTTTATGCACTGGAACAATGGGATAATCACCTTTGTTTTGTGAAGTTATGTATGGCTTAATAAAAGGTTGGCTATAAGCAACAGATATAATGTTTAAACCCAAGCTTTAGGAGATTTCCTATTCTAACTTTTTTGGTTTTGTCATACGAAATGAAAGAATCTGATTTGTGAAAACATAGTTTTCTTTATATAGATTTTTCTAGGAAATATCAAAGCTCTAATAGAGTCTAAAAATAGAAATGGGAAGAGAAGAGCAAACTACGTCATTCATTAAACTCTTTTATCATTGCACCTTTTCAACTCCTTTTCATTTATTTCCAGAAGTCATTTTTGGATTTACTGATAAAGTTAAAAGCACGGGGTCAGCGTGTAAAACACTTGCTCATACTGAGCAGTCCCACAGCTGCAGTACATATTCAGGGACAGAAGCCAACGGATCCATTGCTCTGCAATGGCTGGAGGCAGAACAGCTCCAGTCCAAAGCCATAAAGCCATATCGCAGTGTGCTAGAACTAACACATCCGGCTTCTCAGCAGGCATGAGTAATACACAGTTATTATTAACACGGTAATTATGGTATTATTGCAATGTGGAAGGTCTCAGAATGAAAATACCTGTTTTTCTGAAGTGCTCTAACCTAACTAAAAGCACTTTCCATCTATGCTTCTTCATGAACTGTCAATTTGATGCTAGCAACTGCAAAAGCCTCTGGGAATTGGAACAAATGAATAGGAAAAAAAAAAACCCAACTTCAGTAGTTAGACAAATAGGTGGGAGAAAGTCCCTTCAAACAACAAGGTTACTTCTTAATGTGTTATAAATGAGCTAACGAGTTTGGGAAATGGATATAGTTGTGAATGATCACCTTTAAAAGACCGTGATCCCATTTCAAAAGGACTGGTAATATGCATAAAGTTGTATCATTGCATAAGGTCTCCCACAGGATTTACACTCCAAAAGAGAATCTAATCCATGCTCACTTGTTATGCTATACTTTAATTCAAGCAAAATGACCAGCCATGGTTTGTCACCATTCCCGATCACAAAACTGAAATGAAGATTAATTACCTGTCAGGACTTAAACCAACAGGAAAATGTTTACAATAATGTCTATCTTCTCTTTGTCTTGAAACCAGTTCTCACTACAAGCTAAGCACCAGACTGGCTGGCTTTTAATCTACACTTTCTGCAGATATTTAATTTATGTATAACAGACTGAATGAGTTAGCTGAACTGCACATTTTTTAAAATGTGCAGTTTACCTCACAACCTTTAGTTTCATCAAGAGCAGCCAAATCAGCTTTGGGTGGAAGGCAGTGATCTAACACTGTGATGTTAGGGATCAACACTAACTCCTACCGTGGAGACGGTAGGACTGGTTCTCAAGTTATTTTGAGACTATCACAAAAAAAAAAGTTTTTTGAATTTTTGATTGAGGGTGGGTTAAGTTTATACCTTCTCCTACTTTTATTTCCAAATTGTTTCTCTAATTGTCCTTGAAACCCAGCTCACCATAGTGGTGTTTCAGTACTTGTGGTCATTTGAACTCTGCACTGTATCTTCAAGCTGATACCTGATGGGAGAACTTCCTATGTGAGAAAGCCACTGAAGATGCTGCTGTTCGCAAACATACTGATTTTACTTCATTTATTCTTTCTCCCTCCATCGATCTACTCAGTCCAGCTGAGAGTTGGAGCCTCTAAGGAGGCTCTAGAAAAAAAGTATTTGTTCCAGACTGGACCTGATGAGGGGACTCTGTTACTGTCAAAATTTCTCTAATACATCTCCTTCTCCAGGAAATAATGCACTATCAACTATCAGCACTGATTTCAGTACTTAAGAAATTTTCCTTACGTCAATAGTGTTAACTTTTCCCATCAGCCTTTTGAAATTACGGAAAATGTAGAGGAAAACCAAAGAAGCCTCTGTCCAGAAAGAACTCAGGATCTTGATTAAAATATCCAAAAAGAGTCCCCCAAGAGAAATGGAATTCATAAGGGGAATGAGTGCCTGAAATGGTTGCATTCATAAGCAACCATCAACTCCCACTCTCCCTATGCTTCTTCTGAACACTTTTTAAGGGTTCCATTCCAAACCCAGTAAAATTAAGACAGTTTGGACCAGGCCCTGAATGTGCTCATTGCTACATGCAGCAAAATGGACATCCACCAACAAGAGCAGAGCTTTACCTCCAGCACCATTTCCTCTTTTGAGGTATAGGGTTCTGCTTTACTTTTCGTGAGTGTGTGCTCTTTTTCGTCAGAGTTGAAGCTTTCCAGAAGTCTCCGGGAATCATCCTTCTGAAATTCCGAGAGAAAACAGATAAAATGTAACCCTGAGATCATGCAGATTCACTGGAAACATCTTTGACAGCAGCCTGGATACATTCATGTCTCCATCCTGAAAATTATTTCAGTATTAGTTGAAAATTTTGGAAAAATACAGTCTGGAAATGAATGAGAATTTTACATATTCACGAAGGAATAATTAAAATTATTGAACTTTATGAATTTGATTTGTCAGTCCAGAAGTAGAATTTTAATCTGAAAAGTTGTAAGAGGCTGTAAATGTGTCAAATCAATCCATCTGCTCTCAAAACGTCTTACTATGGAGTTCAAATTTCTCTATTAAAGAAGGTTAACTAAAATTGTTTATAATTGCCTGCAATGAAGAGAACGTGGAATATTTTTGCTCCCCTGCTATGAGAAAAACTTCCTAAATGAAGTTTTATGGATGGGAAAGTTCCTGTGAGGAAGAAATAACCATCAGAAAATGTTCACCGTCTTCCTTCCCCAGAAGCAGCCCGTATCATTGGCCTTTACTTCCCTAACAAACACACAGAGCCACTGGTACAGACACAGACTGTGCGGGAACAAAACTTCCTGCTGCACACTCTCTTCCCTGTGCACGAGATAGATCAAAAAATAATCTAATGTCGGTCAATGCATCCAAACACGGCATTGCAAGGAATTTTTTTAGTGAAGGAAGAGATGGCAGCCACCTTACCTTGACTACTTTTTAAATTATTTTTCAGGTTCTCAATCCACTGACTGCTTTTTGATATAGTCTATTGATATGGCTGCAGCCACTAGGCATGTAACTGTCTTATGGAGAGATTCTCCTTGAATTATTTGACCACTTGGTATATAAAGTAGTCCATTTTCTCAGAATACAGAGAACTGCCCAGCCTTTGAATACATTTCATTCCTTATGACTTGCCTCTATCACCTCTCTGGAACTTAGATGCTCAATAATACAGATCATACTCTTGGGTTAGCCTCTAAGACGTGGTGAATTGCAGATGCTGGTTCCTAAAAATCTACTTATGACAAAAGAACAGCTACAAGTCTCCCTCAACAATCTTGTCACTCCTTTGTCCCAAACCAGAAGTTCAAAAAATTTAGGTTGAGTGATCGGGACTTGTGGAAGTAGCCATGTTGAGTTCACCACTGTACCTCATACCATAGCCACTCCAAAATAAGAATTTACTTTTCTTGATTTGTTTCTCCGATTGTTCATACTTATCCAGTATTCATTTTCACTCCTTTATATCTCCAACACTATCATTTTAAAAGTATTTGAATTGTTCCAGGATTCATTTGTTTCCTGCTAACATTTCTAATCTCACCGCCTTCCTCTCCACTTGTTTTTGTCCCGTTATTTTTGCAACTCAAGTGCTACTGAGCTCCCCTTTTAGAGCATTAAGAAGTCGAATAAAACTAAGTCTAACTGTAATTACTGCAACACTTCATCAAGCTAATCTACCAGAATACTATAATGAGACAAGCTCTAACCCAAAGGGTCACAAAAGCCTTCAGGCAATGCCGTACTCTAACAGGAGAATATTATCAATAGAAGGGTATTACAGTACACTACATGGTCTGAAGTTACCATGATAAAGGTTTCTTCTCAAAACTATCCCAGTGCGTCCTATGCACAGATCATCAAACCAATAACACACTTAACTGCATGCGTCCAAGTCCCACAGATTCAGGCTGAGATCTATAGAACAGGGATTAATTGGGGCTCAGTGGCAAACGCCAGTGGCTTATCACGGTGCCTATGGCTGCTTCGGACTCCAGGTACTTGCCCTGCTCCCGCTGCAAGTATAACTCAGCTGCTTGGGAAGGAACATGGCATACTTAGGTAAATTATCCCTGCTTTTACTTTGGGTACAGAAGGCTGTAACATGTGCAGTTCAGTACCTGGTATACACACAATAGGCTTGCTCCATAGCATCAGTGGGGCAGACAGTACAAAGAAGGAACAGGCACAGACCGCCTAAGGTAGCCCTGTCCAATTTGGGAAATCGGACCCACAGGATACAACCTGCCCACCCTGCAACGTGCTGTGTATGTGTCAGTGGGCAGTTTATTCTTCTCTGAAAATAAACAACTCTTTTACAGCAGCAGCATTGATTTTAATGGCATTTAAGCACCTAAATGCATCTGAAGATCTAGGCCAGAGAGAACTGACAGCTTCTATCCCCTGTTGACATAAATGACATAAAGGATAAAATTGTACATGGCTATATTTGAGTTGGTAGTGGCAGTACAATAAAGATACCACCTATTAAGGCAGGGAAAATGAGCAACTGAATCAGGGAGGCTTGCACTCGCACAAGATGCATCCAGCCAGCATTTGAAGTGCCTCCATTACTAAGCTAAAGCATGGCTTCAAACAGAGTTTCAAACCTCCTACTTAAAAGCAGTTGGGAGCAAGAGGATTTTTCTCTTAGGCCATGTTTAATGACGATCAACACTAGCAGATACGCACACGCAGCAGAGCTGTTATAGCTGAAAAAAGGTGTGGTTAAAAACCAAGCCAAACCAGACGCCCCACTGCAGGCTGGTAGAACGCTCCGCAGGGCTCCAAATGTCCCAGCTGCGCCAGCGCCAACCATTGCTATATCCAGTCAATCTGGCACGACTTGGGACTAAATGCAATGGGAGAAAGAAGCAGAAGTCGATATAATTCTCAGGAAATGTATCTGCCTAGTAGCGGTTCTGCGGGTATGTGCTACCTCTGCAATCCTTGAGTCCAAACAAACACTGTATGTAATAAAGAGATATGAACCATCACCACAGTCCTTAAAACAGCAAGGCAGTATGTTATTAACAAAATCACACGCTTTAGAAAATCCTGTTAGTTTTGCATCAAGCAAACTCTCAGATGTATTCTGCCTCCTTTATTTCTTGGGTACGTATGTGTGTACCCTCAGTGCTAAGTTATTGCTGTGGGTTAGTACTAATACTCTGCTTGTGCTGTTTGTAAAATGAACTTTGGAAGAGTTCGTAAAATGCTTTGCAAACTGCATTGTTCTTACTGGTTTAGGATGGAAATTAGCGTTTATTCTTAATTATCCCACGAAGTTTCTGCAACGTGGGTACACCTTCCATTATCCCCCGAAAGTAACACAGCCTCCTACAAGAAGTGATGGCTGCGAGAGGCAACTAGTGGGTCACCTATGTTAAAGACACAGGCCAGTAGGGCAATATTTATAACACATAAATACTTAAACCGGCCTCTTTTTTAAGTCAGACCGTTTGTTTCAGTAAATTTTTAAACGAAGAAAGTAGTAAAATCCTTCCCAACAGAGGTGTGTCAGGACTTACAGGGCTCCCCACCTGCCACCGAGCTCACCCCAAGCCCGCAGAGAG
>NW_008825167.1:10977842-10979911 GCF_000699105.1 Pygoscelis adeliae
CAGGGGTCGGGTGGTGGGGCCACTGCAACGTGCCAGATGCCGACAGTGGCTCCGCTTCGCTGTTCTTCCTGAGCAGAGGCATTTGGTCTTTTTTTATCTAGTCACAGCACTCTTACCCACTGGTTTCAGCCCGCTATTAGGAGTGCCACTAGCAGTTTAGGATACAGCTTTTATTTTTCATTCTTTCTCCTTATCTAGGTAGGTATTAAGCTGTCTCAGAAGGTGTCAACGTGGTTTTCTTTTGCCCATGGGGAAAATAGCTGAGACTGTGCAGTGGGGAATGGAGGGAGTCACGAACGATAGTTTGTGGTGTGATTACAAAAAGACTAATCGGCAGGAAATAGTATTGCAGGAAAATGAAAAAAAACCCAACTTATTTTTCCACCAGAAAAATAAATTAATGTAAGCTTGGGAAAATGTGTGCTGGCAATATTACTGCATTAAATTAATTACTTTTGAAGCATGATGTGAGTGGTGGCCCGTAGAATTGGCACTATTTGCCGATGTAGAGCCCCTCGTGATGCCTTCTGGTATTATGGATGCGCTCCGCAGCAGAGTGGAAGAATTGTGCCGGATATCCAGACTATATTTTCCAGTGCAGACTACTGAGAACTGAATGTCAGATAGGGCAGAAGAAAAAACAAGGAGTGCTGTAATGTCATCTGTAGTTGACACACATGGACATATGAACACCGTAGATTTTTGTGCATGAGCTATTGTAAAACCACAGGTAAATGAATGCCTGGAGTCTGTGGAAATCAGGAGCCATTTGTACACTGATTTCCTAGGAAGTAGGAAATAAAGCTTGTTAGCAAGCCACATTTTCTGCCTTTATGCACGCTTAGACCACTTAAGATTTATTCCAACATTTAACATAATAGACCATCATATTGGTGTTTTATATTTTCATCAGTGTTTTACACTGGTGTCGTTACGTCCATTTAGTGTACTGGTACACATTTCCTTAGTGCAGATAGGGCTCTAGACTGCTCTAGAAATATCTGGCAAAGGTTAATTCCCTTTTAACATGTGATTTCTATTGCTGCATATCCATATGAATATATGGAAATACATACATATATATATATGTCTGCCAGACAATTGTTTGTTTAAGTTTGCCACTGAAGTTTCCTCTTCTTATCTTTCTGTGTTCTTGAGATGCTTGGCTACTCAAAATTCAGGGTCATATAGATTGTTTAACCAATGAGAAGAAATTAATGATGGTATTAGAGAACTTTGGCATAACTCAGTTTGTGTACAGGAATTCTGGAGTGCAGGGAGAGCTGTGCAACAAGGTATTTGCAAATAGCCCCTAGTGAAGAGCTCAGTGCCTGGGGTCTCCCAGAGCTGCATCCGGGGGCTGCTCAGTGTGCCAGATGTTCCTGCTTGTGTTCATTTCTCTGTCCTTTCTTTCTCCTCCACAAGAGCTGCCTCCAATCCCATATGTACTTGTTTTCCAGAGCAGTGTCCACTTAAAACACAGGGCTTCTGGTGCATCCAAATTTGTGAGATGTCTTGCATTTTCTATTTTGAGGGAAAGTGCCCTATCTGAAGTGAGAACTATTTTCACAGAAGGTTAACTAAGGTTACAGCTGTAGCAATAAGCAAAGTGATGGCTTCCCTGAGCAGGCAAAGAAGAAAATTGCCCGTAACTTGCTGTACTGTAACAGTGGTGTTGACATAAGTCAGTACTTAACATTACTTACATGCAGTGCTTGGGAGCAAACAGAAACAGCAAGTGCGGTTCACGTCACTCAGTGGACTTAGAAGATCACTGTTAATCAGCCGGTATTCCTAACTCTCTATTATCTCCTGCAAGGAAGCATTTTTATTAAATGAAAACTTGCTTGTATGACTACTACATCTTGGTCAAAACACTGCCTTAAAAAAACTGGTTTCTTTTACTGACGTTCTGGAGCTGTGATTTCTGCAGCAGTCTGGGCAGAGGAGGGAGGCTGTCACAGATTGCCTCATAAGCTGCAGTTTTTAGCCTGTGGTCCCTTTGAAAGGCTCTGTGTAATGCTCCGACGGGAAAATGAGCATAACGTCAGTAGACTTGATCATCCAAT
>NW_008825167.1:10979923-10996102 GCF_000699105.1 Pygoscelis adeliae
ACAGTCCTGCTGACTCCTAGTGATTGGATTTTCCTGTGTCCTCAAATCTGCCTTTGAAAATGACAAAGAAAGATTATTTTATAAGAACAAACTAATAGCAAACCCTTCTGCTCCACTATTGCTCAGAGGCTCTGCCTGATAATATGAAGTGTAAGTACAGTTTGAGCCCCAAATGTGCATAGCCATAGTAGGAGACAGCAGGGCCTCATACTGCTTGACAAGCTGTGGGAGACCTCTAGAGCCATGTTGTGTCTCTTCTGGCAGTTAATTTTGAGGAAACTCAGAGGCTTTATGGAACAGGGTTCTGTCTAATTGTGAAGTATAAATTCAGCGTAAGAGTTCAATATTAGACATTTATGAAAACAGTTCTTTTTTATAATTGCTCTCTTCTGTATTAACTTTAGGTTATTAAAGGTAATCTGTGGCTTCAAAAAGAGATGGAATGTCTGGGAATGACAGGTATGTAACTGTTTTCTCTCTCTTTTCAGCGCTGTGGGAGTCCCAGGACTCCCAGGGCATGGATGTGAACGTGGGCAGGGGACTGGAGCTGTGCCCTGGTGGCCCGCTGTCGTCTGTGGGACTCTTGATCCTGGGCCACAGGGGTGTGTTTGCTCAGAAGTTAGGAACGAGGGTGCTCTAGGCTCCCTAAACAGCTCATCTAGAATGGAGCCCCTGTGAGAAGCCCTTAGTTCGTACCCTGCTCTGAATCATTTTGAGGAGGAGCCCTTTTTCCTCATTAAACATAATGATGTAGGGGAGCACCCTCTGATGCCCAGCATTCCCAGTGTTGTGGAAAACACATGTTACTTAACGCTGATCAAGACCTTGTTCCTTTTCAGCTAACTTAACCTCTATGCATTTACTAACACTGTTGCAATACTTACTCTGGAAGCTATTTTCAAAGACCTCTGCAATTACAATAACTAATATACTTTGTCCTGGACCAAGCTGTTAAAGACTCATAGATGTAGGGGGTCTGGAAGTGTTGCTGGGATACTAATACTCTTTACATGGGTATCGAGTACACTTGTCACTGATCTCAGATACACCGAGCATCTCCAGTGGTAGTAGCCTAATCTGATCGAAATAGGGTACCCTGATACTTAGAGAAGTCCCTTACAGCTTGGAGGAGCTGCGTCTGAAGGCTGACCACCGCAGGCTCTTTGTGTACATTTGAACAAATCACTTAGTTTCTCGGAGTCTCTGGTCTTTATTTTCTTTATATAATAAATAGTGTGCTACCTCATGCAAGTATGGTGGAGATGAGTACCCTGAAAGGTTACGACATCCTCATACAGTGCATTAACAGGGGCAATGCAACGTCTGAAATAGATGCACCCCATGGCTGCAGTTCCCTAAGAGATGATTTCATGACATGCATTTGCCAAGAAATTGCACACTCTGAAGCAGTCATCTAGTGAGATGCCTCTAATTTCTTTGCCCTGTGCCATGGCTAATTCACAAATGAGTTTATTAATTTAAATACGAAAGCAAAGAATTCAGATTTGCTGAGCTTCCTTGTTTTTTTTTCTGTATTTACTCAATGTCATCTTTGCTGCTCACATCTTGCTTTCTGATGGGTTGCAAATTATGTACCATCCACTGAGAGAGCAAATGCATGTGGTTTAGTAGTTCAGAAGAACCTTCTGGTGCTGAAGAAAAAGTGGGTCTATTGGAGGATTTTGACACGCAATATCTTTTGTTAGTGGTTGAAAATAATGTGGCCAGCAGGACTAGGGAAGTGATTGTCCATTTGAACTCGGCACTGGTGGGACCACACCTTGAATACTGTGTTCAGTTTTGGGCCCCTCACTACAGGGAGGACATTGAGGTGCTGGAGCGTGTCCAGAGAAGGGCAACAAGGCTGGTGAGGGGTCTGGAGAACAAGTCTTATGAGGAGCGGCTGAGGGAGCTGGGGGTGTTTAGCCTGGAGAAAAGGAGGCTGAGGGGAGACCTCATCGCTCTCTACAACTACCTGAAAGGAGGTTGCAGCGAGGTGGGTGTCGGTCTCTTCTCCCAAGTAACTGGCGAAAGGACGAGAGGAAATGGCCTCAAGTTGCGCCAGGGGAGGTTTAGATTGGATGTGAGGAAAAATTTCTTTACTGAAAGAGTGGTTAAACATTGGAACAGGCTGCTCAGGGAAGTGGTTGAGTCACCATCCCTGGAAGTATTTAAAAGACGTGTAGATGAGGTGCTTGTGGACAAGGTTTAGTGGTGGACTTGGCAGTGTTAGGTTAACGGTTGGACTCGATCTTAAAGGTCTTTTCCAACCTAAATGATTCTATGAAATGCTGCAATTTTGTTAGTAGATAAATATATGTGTTAAATGAGGGGCTGCTACAAGCACAGAATTGTATGCTTGATTTTATAACTGAGAATTGTCCCATTCTAATAAACATGGATCTTTAACATATTTAAAGCTAAGTTTTTAGTGGTTTGCTTAATGAAGGTACTAGACCCTTCATTTTTTACTGAAGAAGTTCTCAATGAAAGCAGTGAGATGGGAACTTCTGCATAAAACCTTTGTCATTGATAATGGCAGTCTGCTGAAGTGAAACGGTTTGTGGCAGCACACTGATCTCAGGGTTTCTGTTGGAAGCTTTTTCGAGTTGTTTCTGGGTAAGATGAGGAAAAGCAATCCCGGAATAGCCCTGTGGTTGGGGAACACAATGGATTTTTGAGAGTTATGTTCGAGTCTGCTCTGACTTACTCAAAACAGGTCTGGAAAGTAGATTTGTTTTGTCTAGTTGATGCCCATAGTTTCTGTGACTTTATAACAAGAAAAGCTAATGGCAACATTCAAAACTGAAATACAGTAAATTACTACCTTTGCCTGTTCCTTGTTGTGTGTAATTGAAAGGACTCCAAATTGGATCTTGTATCCTGGATGGTTTTCAGGACAGGGAATAATTCAGAACAACAACAAAAATGTAGTAAACAAGTATATTTAACTCTTTTCTTCCCCACTGAAATAAAGCAAGATTATTCAAAGCTTTGCTGATAAATTCTGGGGGGAAGCAAATCAGACTACAGATGTGGGACTTGAAATATGCAGCCCTTGACAGCTAAGAATTAGAATGACTGTCTTAGATAAATTGCTTTTTTTTCCTCTCAGTGTCAGATGATTTTTAATTCTGAACTTGGCATTTCACAAACTTGTCAATCTTCACTTTCCTACTGTAATTTGGCAGGTTAGGATGTGTTGTAAAGTTACGGGAGCCTTAAGGACATACTGGAGTCTTTGCTGCAAACTTATTGTAAGACTATTTTAATTTTGTATCGTCCTATTTAATTGCCATGGCCAAGAATAACCTTAACCTTCTGTCAAGAACAAGTAAGCCACTATACTGTTATACCTACCCTTCTAATGGCGGTCCATCTGTGCCACTAACATGTGCAGGACTCAGCCAGTTTAGTCCAGTGGTAAAGGCTTGTGCTTTACCATTGAAGGTCCCTGTCGTTACACAAAACTAATTTCTTAGCAAAGGACAGTATGCTGACCACAAACAGAGGACAGTTTCTTTTAGATACCCATCCTTCCACCCCCAGCCCGTATGAACACAGACCACTGTCGCCACAGTCTCCACATGATAGGTGCGTTTTGTACCAGGTCGGATCCTCTCTGTATTTGCACACCCTGAGCAGCAAGTGAATGCAGTGAGAGCTGAGCGTGGCAAGCTCTCCTTCCTAAGTGTATTGTGTGTGCCTTGAGTGTGGCTGCTGGAGGTCCAAAAGAGCAAAAGATCACCACCCAAAGCAATAGTGCACAAAGCTGAGGAGTGGCAAATAACTACCTGGGGAGAATAGCAAAGAAAATTGAACAGCATTAAATAGCGGAGATCATTGTTCTGATCAACTGTGCATTTGTCATTTCATATTGTTGTGGCACTGCGCATATGTGGGACTGAGTGAATGCTATAGTAATGTGAGTGGTAAAATGTTACACCAACCTTCCAGCTGTTTCAGCTATGTTAATACTTACTTTCAGGTTTTCATTTTGTAATTCAATACAAAGTTGCCCTACCAGCACTGGTAATTAGCTGGGAATATGCAGTTTAAGACAGGGTTCTGGCATATCTGTTTATATTGGGTTTATGGAGGATTAAATCATGGGAAAACATTTTAGTAACGTGCTAATTAAAAGTAAGATAAAATATTTAACAACTTGATAATACCTTGTAAAAATGTGGAATGTTTAATTAAGGAAAACAAAACAAAATTTCATCTTAAAGATGGTGATATTGTCTCACATCTCAAAAGAAAGTGAAATTACTGCCTTTCTTTGATGAACTGTTTCACTTGGCATCTTTGGAGATGTTTGCAGGAAAGCCCCAGATTAAGCCTTATGCTCTGCTAGTTTGCTCGCTGGGAAATGTTTTGGCCTGAGGTGCTGTACTTCGGGAGTACCTGGTGGCAGCCTGGCAAGCCCAGCTGAGAGGGAGCTGTTTGGGCTGTGTGTAAAGCTGAAACTGTTCCCCTGCTTTGCAAAGTTTCCCTTTTGAAAAGGAGTGGGAATAGTTACCATTTAGAAACTAATGGGAGCGAAGACCATGCAGCTCTGATAATGGCTTTTCTGAAAACAGCCAGAAAAACGGCAGAGATTGAAGCTGTAAGAAGAAAGAGAGTGGAAGGAACAAGGAGACCGCAGAGTCAGTGTCAGAATTGGGATGCACCTCTGAAGGGGCACTGACAATGGTGCACTTGCACTTCTGAGCAGCAGGGTATCCAAAAGAAAGCTCGATGCTTGTTAGTGAAAGGCCTCAGGAGTCAAGTATTAGTATTTTCCAACCTCAGGTGAATCTATTTGTAAAAAAACCCAATTTCGGAACAGAAAGCTAGAATAGACGTGAAAACCATAGAATGTGTTATGCCTGTACCATCCTTTCTCAGATATTCAGCGTCCAGCCATCATCAGCCATCTACAGTCCATCTAGGACCTTATCTGAAAAGAGACAGTAGGTGAATTGATAAATACAATTATGTTGTCTTGATGTTAAGAGTATGCAGCAAGTTATGTGGAAAAGCAGTTAACGTTCTTGTAGGTCAGCTTGGAATGAGCTGTATAATGTTCTAGTGACAGTTAAATATATGTGGATCAGGAAGAAGTTATTTTATTTAACTGACAGTCGATACTACAAAAAATAATGAGATAAAAAAATGCTGCTTTACTAGCAAGGAAAACCAGGGTATTATAAAACAGCCTATATTGTTAAAAATCAATAGGAAGGATGAGAAGAAATCTGGAGGAAGGCAGTGGCACATGTTGCTGTATGGACATGCATCATACTGATTGAATCTATTTAAGCAAAACCTTCCACTGAGTGCTGGGAAGATACAAGTGAATTTGCAGAAGTATCCTTGTATTCATCATCAACGTTGAGGCTGCTTTAACATAATGTCAAGAATCTGCAAAATCCCCAACCTCCAATTACCGATGGTGGAGCAGCCAAATAACGTGCCTGGAGACTTCTGCTGGGAGCTGGGCACATTACCTCGGGATTGTAAGTGATGACAAAGCACAACTTGAAAACAGACTCATCTGTGTAATTAGTAATCCAGAGATTAATTCAGAGTCAAAGAACATGATCAGTTAATTAAATTGGTTACTGTGGACTTGATACTCTCCAGAGGGGAGTATCAGGATTTCCTTTCACATGAGAAGTGCAGCTGGGTGTGCTGATGGAGATGTCATGCTGCATAGGGCACAAGAACAAAATATATTTTACGAAGCAATTACCCCCTTCTTGTTGGCTGACCTCCCTCATCCAAAAGACAGAAGGAAATGATCTGCTAAATAAGAAGCATTTTCAAGGCAGTAGTTGCTCAACCCAGCCCATATATTTTGCCATTTTGACTTCTGACCCTTTATGAAACCCTACAAAGAAGCTCCCTGTCTTCAATCAGGGTTTCTGTTACTACAAAGGAAAGTGCATCTCCTGTAGTCTGGCAAGAAAACAAAAAGGAGAATTGGTGCTCCACCTCCATAGGAATGGGACGGCAATTGCATTAATATAGGAGAGACACAGTAAATGTAAAATGAATCTTTTTCAATGTTTGGATATATCTGTACAAAACTGCGAAGAGGCTTGATTCAGTAGTCAGAACATAGGTTTAGAGCCATTGGAGGTGGGGTATAGTATGATACTTGGTTCTGCTGGGCAGTGCCATGGCCAGGTGGGCTCAGACTGGTAACTAGCAGGTCTGCATTGCACTTACAGTTCAGCACTGGCGTCATCCTGAGCGATTTGGGCTGTTGCTTAGTCTTGAAACGGAAATATGCCATGCATGACTACCCTGAAAAAATTCCAACCCCAGAGATATGCAGACATTTGGTATTGTAATTATACATATTGCTGTTCTCACCAAGTTTACCTTGTTATTTTTACAGTCCCTAAATTAGTCTGAGTCTGTTGCATTGTTTAACAGTGGTTTAAGTATTTCAGTAAAACTTAGAGAAGTGAATTAAAACTAATCGTAAAATGTAAACAACTAGCTTTTCCTGGCCCATATATCCACAGTTTTGTCCAATATAAACCACTCCCTCCCAAATAAAAAGCATGGTATTCTAGCATGGGAAGACAGTGAAGCTCCCCAGGGTGCACATGTCCATCTGGGTTCTGTAAGCAGCAGGCCTGCGTCCTGCTCATCCATTACGTTAACAGAAATCTTTTCAGTGATTCATGTGCATCAATGCTTCAAGGCCCTTTATAGGACCTCCTTTTAAGGGTCCAATTCTGAATGCTCTGTGCATGTCTTTTATATTTACAGCTAACAGTATTTCTCTATACTGTTCTTCCATCAAAGCAGTGTCTTTTCAAAAAAATGCTGCTTCTCGTATTAATGGGATTTTAGTATCTTCAGCTTTTCATATTTCATTAACATATAATAGGATTTTTTAAAATGAAAACTTTATAGAAAAATGTAATTTGCCAAAAATCTTTGCTTTTCAATGAGAGTTTTTGTTCATATGAATATATATTGCTAATTATTAAAATACGGGATTTCAAAATAAGTAATAAATGAGAACTATTATGCAAAGAATGAAAAAAATCTTCTTTAAACATAGACAGCTAACTATCATTTTGAAATTTTAATGACTTTTTTTTCTTCATTCAGCAGCTTTACCTTTTGACAATTTAGTATATTAAATTATTGATTTTTAGTATAAGCTCCTTTTATTAATGTCATAGGTGCTTTTACTTTAGTAGATGAAAGTGATTTCAAAACCGTTCTTGTAATTTTGTGTGATATTATGGACTAATCTTTCATAAAAATATAAGAGTATAAGCTGGCATTTATATTGCTAATTACTAAATTGAGGAACATTTGATTTGATGGCACTCCAATTCAGCTGAAATGTAACTGAGACCCTTACTCAACTGAGAAGTATTTTTGTTCTGAATATGTATTGACGTGGTTAATGGTTAATTGGCAGACTGTATCTTTGAAGCAGAATACCCTGAGCACTGAGGGCACTCAGTGCTTCAGTTATTTATGCTTTGCTGAAAATTCCTTTGTGCTGAAAATATTAACAGTTGATTTAAGGCTGAAACCTTTTATTCATGCATTAGATATTTTATATTTCAATGGCAAGAAGTTTTCTGTGGGGTATATGTGAGTTCCCTAGGTAGGAAACAGTTTTGTTCTAACTCTTGCTGGGTTTTGTGGAGCAAATCCCATCTCTGTTTCTTGTCTGGCCTCACGTCTCTGTTACCTGTATTGATTTTAAGTGCTTTGAGGGAGAGTGTACTGGTCGCTGTGTGCACACAGAGCACCAGGTACCACGAGCCCCATCCCTGGCTGGAATCTGCACCAAGTGGCTGCCGCCCAGGAGCCAGATTTAGCTCTAATGCAGAGCGTTGCCTTGGTTTTCAGCAATGCCCTTACCTCTGGTCATTCAAGCAAGTGAAGCCCCTCACCGGCTCTTGACTTCTGCAGCCTCGGATGATCAGTGGAGCCATTCGCTGTTTGCTTTGATACCCTCATGGACAAAGAAGATTTTGTTCAAACGAGAGTCTTCTGTTAACCGCCAGCTGGTCAGTAAAAGATGGTTTGCCACTTTTAATATTTGTAAGGATTGTAGCAATTATGTCAAAAGTGAACGTTGCTGGGAATTTACTGCCCAATTAGTACATTTCTAATTCTGTCTTGGGTGATTATGTTCACTTGAGATGGCTTCAGCAACACCAGCTAGTTGTGAGACTTCCAAAGAATTATTGTGACAGATACAGCTATGTGATTGCTGTGTAAATTCTGATAGACAGTAATAAAACGGATCTGTATAGTCTGATGAACTTTGTGCGTAGTGTATTTTGTTAGGGAATTGTGATAGCCAGAAGATTAATATATCAATAAAGATGCTAATAATTACTTGTGGGAGTAAGTAGTTCATACAAATTTGGACTAGAAAAAAGGATTAACTATTGGGATAACAAAGCTCTTAAATTTGAAGGCAATTAATACCCCTAATTTTTTTTTCTCATTATTTACATAATTTAACTTGGGCTGCAGTTTGTGAATTACGATATTTTCATACACTATGTAGACTTTTCTGCTTCCTCCACAGCCTGAAGATGTGTCCAATATATCAGTGTCGTCTGGATTTGGAATAACCCTTCAGAAATGTGGCGTGGTAAGTTTTCTTACATTTATCTTGTTAATTTGGTAGGAAGTTTGTACCCAAATGTCCTTTAAAAGGTGGGAACAGAATTGTGCCCATGCTGAGTATTTGGGAGAACGTCCATTTTGATGTTAAGATAGTTGCACCCTCTGTGAGAGGCACAGTTTTGCAATGTTGATTCAAAACTTAAGGAAGTCGGTAAAATCTTCTCTCAGACTCCAGGGGATTTTGGATTGTGGTCAAAGTAAATACCTCAGTGTGAATTTGTAAAACTATAAATGGGCAAAGCCCAGTGAACTCTAGAAATCAGCCACAAGGCTGGGTAGAGATAGAGACAAACTTCTTCAGAGGATGAGATAGGCCTTCTGAGATACTCACCTGGCTCAACCATGGGTGCCCTACCTGTGTCAAGTATAGACTCCTTTTGAAGGATGGGGCACTGAGCCCCGTGATGCCCATTGTGTCTTTGGGCATCCTATCACACAGCCATAGAAGAGCTAGTGTGTCGTAGTCTGCATATTCAGTGGGACTCAGCTACAATACAGTATTTAATGAAAAAAAGGTTTCATTTAACTTGTGTAAAATGCTTATGAGGAGCAAAGACCTCCCTACTATAAGGAAATTTTAAACCTTCCATTTTATTTTTACTTTATGTGGCATAGATTTACCTAGACTGTTATTTTTCCTTTCTTTTTTTTTCCCCTGGGTTTTTTTTTACACTGGATGAAGCAAGTCTGAATTTTTATAATTAAAGACAGTTCATCTTCCCTGTCCCTTGGAGAGAAAAAGCACATCCAACTTTAAGACAAATCTGAATTTAGCCACTGAAATGCTGCATATGAGGGTAGAGGATTCAGTAACCAGTACAGAAGAGGTGACATTATAACCTGCACCAGATCATTTGCATAGAGAAGAATGAATAGCGTCACATCTCATGGCACTAATTACCTATAATGTTGTTATTGAAATGGCGGCATATCATAATTAATGAGGCTGAATAGTGAGCATTTCAGACATAAGCCATAACACAGTATCTTCCACTTTTCCAGCTGTAGATTGCCAATTTTTATATCAGAGCCTCTCAGAAACAGAGTTTGAGACAGTTACGTGTTGTTTTTTTCTGCTATTCATAGCACAGCCTCACACAGGCTCATTAAAAATTGTGAAATCCTGCTGTACAAGATCAAAGTTATTCTGTTGTAGATGCTAGGATTATCAGAAAATAGTTTTGCAGTGCTATTAGTTGTAAATTACTGAAAACTATACAATTGTATGGGATTGTCTTCCACTTTCAAATGCATTTCACATTTTATTTTCCTTTGCTTACCTTGTCATCTACTTCAATCCTAATTTGTCTGAACAGATGCTTTCCTGCTAAGAGACAGACCGGCCATATGGTGGTCTTTAGCTGTTTTAAATGGAAAAAAGTGAATTTTGCACATTTTCCCCCTCCTACCATGAGTGGCTCCTCAGACCATGGAGATGACATACGTTTACTTCTTGGAGTCAGGATTTTTCCAACACCTTATCGCAGAAATACCCTTATTGAAACTGGGGTGTTTAAATCATACCTGTGCTTCCAGCACGCAGTCCCTTCCTTCTTTCCAGAAATGTGGTCCTTTAAGAGCTTCATTCCATAGTATGACATGAACTTTTCTGTAATAGTACTTCGTAATGACAATAATCTTTGGCAGAGCTGAAGTAAATCTTTAAATTTGACTGTTTGGCTTTTAACACATTTACGTGACTCGTTTCTCAACCTCTTAAGCATTCTTGCGTTGCAGATCATCTATGATCCTTCATTTTTTTCCTCCTTTCCTGTTTCTAGTTGTTTTAACTTATTCCCAAAGATCCTCTGTTACTTCCACTTCCATGGCAATTCCTTCCTCCTGTCTTTTCTCCTAGCATGTCCTTGCTCTTGCTGTGGTCCTTTCACTCTGCTCTCCCAGGTACCTGAAGTGACATGGCTTGCAGGGGGTGATGACACACACGGTGTGCTTCAGCAGCAGAGAGAAAATGGAGTACGCACTTATGCATCATCAGCGACTGCCATTGGGTTTGGTTCCTGTAGATGGTTGGCAGCATAATCATCTGCTCCAAAAGCAAGAAAAAACAACTTCAGGCAAATTAGAGGAGCAACTTAAAGGAGCCAGTAGCCGCTGATCCCAATGGATCCATACACTGAGTGTATGGAGGAGGTTCTTTCTTGGAGATGTCAAACCCAAGAGCTTCCCTGCTGCTTGATTCTTATCTGCTGCTTTCTCCACTGCTATCAGGAAAAAAAATCCAAATTCTTTCAATCCCTTTGCAATTTAGCTTAAAACTGACTGCCGGTCAAAAATAAAGAATACAAAGCATGTATTTAATATTAATCAGAAATGCAACAAATGTGACCTTTTGGCCACCTGAGGAAGGTTGTGGTAGGAGATAGGCGGTATGGTTGGGATACCTCTGAAGGGTTGCTTTGTTTAGTCACTGAATTAAGAATTTTATTAAACGAAACAAAACGAAGAGAAAGTGCAAAATTGGTTGGAGAAGGAGAATGAACAGTGTGTGGGAGTGTGCATTAAGCCTCCTGCCTAGGGGAAGGAGAGGACTAATGCTGCCATATTCCCCCACGTACCTGTGAAGATACACATGCTACTTGCTCTGCCTCTTTTATTTTAGGAATTAAGCTAAATTACTCTTTACATCCCCTCTCCCCAAATGTAAAGGAATATATTTGTGCATGATTAGAAGCACAGGAAGAGACCCTGAAATCCTTATTTTTGCCTTCATCTCACAGAAGAGCAAGGGAAAGGTATGGGAAAATGAAGGGGGGAAAAGTTTTTCTATTTCCCCCTGTTTCCCCAGGTCCCTCTTTTGCTGGTGCATACATGTTAGTCTGCACAAGCCCATCCATGCTTACTGTGGAGCATAATACAGTATTAACAACTTGTGCAGTTTGAACCTTGAATCTTTCAAGGTGTGTTTTCTTGTTTTGGTGATTGCGTCAGGGTCTCTGCTTTATGGCTTTGGATTTTCTTTGTGTGGCTTTGAGGCTTTTTTTCCTGTTTCATTTTGTTTGTGCTTTTTAAAGCAAGTTTCTAGCCTTTGTGACTGTGCGGGAAAGGTTGAAAGGCACGTTGACTGCATCATGCCAGTTCAGAAACCAGGAGAGAGAAAATCTGCCCAAAATATATCATATTTTTAATACTTGGTGATTTTAAGTCTCATAAATGTTGGGGTATAATTGATATACAAAAATATGAAATTGGTAGTGCTTTCCTCACAAATATGATTAAGCATATTTTTATACATGCTGACAATTATTTGCAGAATCTGGTACAATAAATAGTTGGGTTTTTTCCTCCATAAAATTTGTTTAATACAATTGAGGTTGAACTTCCTGTAATAAGTTCGGAAAATTTAGTGTAGTATACCAAAGAGAGTTAGTTATATAAACAGATTTATTGAAATGTACTTTAATTATTGTCACTTAAATAGAAAAATGCAAACTAAGCAATAATAATTTCAATAAAGTGTTTCTTTTCCTTGATTCATAAGTTATCCTAAAACTGTAATCTGTTTCTATACTGAATTAGTGTGAAATACAGAGATCAATAGTGCACAATGAAATTATAACCATATATGTCGAACCCTGTGGCTGCCATGAACCCTGGTGTGATTTCTGAAGTCTGTCACAATTCCTATTTTTGGACCTAATTTCTGTGGGGACTGCTTTGTTATTTATATTTGCTGGTGGCCAGATACAGAGTAGACATCTCCAAAAAAGGAGGAGGAAAAAAGAGAAAGGCTCGGCCTGAATCATACTTTGGTTAGTTAAATAAGTGTTAATTTGCTGTCATTATTAGAATACTGATATGCCATCATGGCTATACTATAGGCCAGCATATTATAGACCTGATAAAGTTTTAGACAATTCTGGTTTAATATGGGTTATGGAGGAAGGCGATTTGGAAGGTGAGACGTCAGTCAGCAACTCTGTGCTCAAAGTAATTTCATTTAGAGGGTATAATTACTCAACAAGAGTTAACGGCCTAACGGAATAAATAATTAAAATCATGTGAGTGTATGTTGCTAGAGATTGGTGATTATCTTATGAACTTCACCACTAACAGGAAGCAGAGCTGTGAACTCCAAGTCCACTGGTGGCTCCATCAGCGCTCCCATGGGTACAGCGAATCAAGGCAGCTGGCACCCTTTGGAGAGTGTGGTTGCTGTGGAAAAAGGGAAATAGAAACCAAAACTGCATGGAGAGAATGAATTTGCAGCCAGGGTAGCTTGCAAAAGAAACATCCTCGTGGTACAGAAGTTCAAAGTTAAGAATTTTCCAGACTGTGGTTATAAAGTTATGATCCAGTTCTGTATTGTATGAGGTATCATGGGGATATTCAGATTCTTGTTTTCACTTCTGGCTCTGCATGAGCTGGGTTTCCAACTTCTGGCTTTTTGTCCCTTTGTCTCCAAGCAGCAGCTTGACATACCAAAAATTAAAATCCCCTTGGGAGTTTGAGATCAAACTGAGTGTAGTGCCATTTGCAGGTCGCTCAGGATGCCTTCAGAATATAAGTTTACAAATATAATGAACTTTTGTTGGTAATCAAGACTATGAATTTTGCTGTTAAGATGCACATACTGCCATTTTGCACCATTAATACTAATATTTCTGTTTTCAGGTGGATGTTGAACATGACCCTCAAACTGCATACATTACACTTCTGATTAACAACACCAACACACTGCTCTCAACAAACGTTACAGATCTTATCCTCTTGGACAATATCACTGGTCTACATGTTCAAAAAAACAGTGGTAATGAGACCACAGATGGCATACAGATTTACAGGAAAAGATTCTTGCAAGGTAACAAAATCTGCAGGGAAGTACCTCTGATTACATGTGTGGAAGAACATCTGTTCAAATCACAATATTTATTTATTTATTTATGTATTTATGGTGGTGTAAATTCTCTGATTATCAGTTAATACAGGTGAAAAACTCTGGGAAAGGTTTTGTGCTGCAGTTTACAATTCTATTAACTCACATTTTGACTCCCACCTTTGAACTGCTTCTGATCTCCCAGGCCCAGAAGTGAGCCCCTATACTCTGTAAAAGTCGCTGCCATCAAAATGAAACAGAATCTTTCCTGATAGTATTTTGTTCATTTTGGATGTTTTTAAAAGCTGCTGCACAGGCCATTTTCATCATATCTGATGAGTCTTCCTTCTTTAGCCAAGCATGGCAGATTGGCTTGCTGAGGTATTGAGGTGCACTGGAATTGCAAAAGGCCATGCAAGCAGGCAAGATGATTCATCAGAAATAAGGCAGCTCTTCTCAGTATCTGTTCTCCCCAGACTGAGCAAATTATAAAATCAAAGCAGGTCATAGAGAGATAAACCTGTTCCACTCTTGGAGTCAGTCTCTTCCTTTGGTAGCAGTTGGATCATTGCACATTCATAAAATTTTACCTTTCTTGATTTCTTCATCTCCTTTTTCCTAAGCACAAGCACATAGAAAATTAGCAACTTGCTTTTGAGAGTCATGATATTTCTCTTGGAGCTTCGGAAGTGTTCAGTGATATCTGTTTATGGTTGAAGTATCTAGGGTTATGACAGTGTTTTACTGATGAAATAGGAAAGGGAAATAAGTAGACCTGGGGCTGCTGTCTGATTGCAGATGGATAGCCAGACTCCATTTCTAATAACAGCAGTGTGAGTAGTGGTACTGATTACAGGACTGGTTTTTTTGAAAACATAAAGGAATTGCTGGCTCTCAACAGTTTCCGAAGAAAGAATGATCCCTGAGAAAGAACAAAAATGGCTTGCATAGCTGATCTAGTAAACCAAGTTGGAACAGTTAGTTTATTTATAATTACTGAATCTGGAACTGAAGCTAGCTTTTCCAGCCCGTATACATTGCACAAATCAGCATGAAGAATACGGAAGTGGAAGAAAATCCAGCAAAACAGATTTATGCATAGTTTAAGGCTTGGTCATTCCTATGTCAGTCCTGGACTCAGCCCATACTTTGCCACTAGGGCTGGACAGAAAGGCTCTGCCTACACTGGCCTATGTACTGTCATGCTGCATGTTAGCCATAATAATTTTTCAGTGCTGCAATGCACTATGAATCAAAATCCAGCTGAAATCTCAGTCAGATTTCTCTTTGGTTTCAACGGGAGGAGAACCAACCAGTTAGTGGTTATAATGTAGGTTGTCCATTTTATAAAAAAAATTATTTTTAAATATCTCATGTTAAGTTTTAGTATCGGTCAAAACATGATGCCTTTTGGTAGCTTGAGGCATCATTTCATGCAGTTTCCAGATCCTGGGCCAAATTTGCTGGAGTTCTTAAAGGCAGCAGATACAAAGGATGTTGCTGGGCTCATGTGGCCAGGAACTGTCTACACTGGATGTGCTGCATCTGCCGTGTCAGAAAGGAAAAGCTCCAGTGCTGTCCCAAGCCTTCCCCAGGGATCTTTGAGAAACTTTCCTGGGACACAGCAAATCTACCCATATCCCTCCTCTCTGGACTATGCTGGTAGGCCTCCTCTGCTAAATTCCCTTGAAGTCAGTGTTGTGAGCTTATTGCAGCTTGGTTCCTAGGAGAGCACTTTTGCTGGTGAGGAAGCACAGTCCAAAGGGGAACCTAAAGAGCTCCTCAGATGTTTTATTCATACTGAACTTGCTTTTCAAATTTTGCAAACAACT
Source organism: Pygoscelis adeliae (assembly GCF_000699105.1). Classification (NCBI taxonomy): domain Eukaryota; kingdom Metazoa; phylum Chordata; class Aves; order Sphenisciformes; family Spheniscidae; genus Pygoscelis; species Pygoscelis adeliae. The sequence continues at coordinate 10,995,257 of NW_008825167.1, forward strand.
GTAACTGCAGCTGAGCACAGCTGGGTGCTCCACTCTTCAGACATTCACACCCAGTCTTCTTGTGTAAAGAAAGATGTGCAACTGTACTGGGTTGTTTTCAAGTCAGCGTAGCTACTGCTCTGTTTAAGAAAATGCAGACACAATTACTTAGAGGCCACTATTGCACTGGCAGATGTACCTCACCTGCTTAATCTACACTGTTGGGTGGTTTTTTCCCTGTTTTAACAGGTGGAGAACACTTTGCAATCAACTACTCTGCACTTCTTGATGCAAAAGAAATGTGGGATGGCAGGGTCTTGACACTGCCTGTGAAGCTAACTTTCAGGAGTTCATCACAGGTATTTCCTTCACAGTTTTATTTTGCTCTTCACAATTTAAAAAAAAAAAAAGTCCCCGGGGGGGTTCTCGCTGCCCAAACAAAGAGGGCCCCAAGTAAAGAAAAGAAAGTTTTTAGGCCCTCTGATTGTTTACCGTGAATTTATAAATACATGTGTCCTGGTTTCAGCAGGGATAGAGTTAATTTCCTTCCTAGTAGCTGGTACAGGGCTGTACTTTGGATTTAGGGTGAGAACAATGTTGATAACACATTGATGTTTTCAGTTGTTGCTAGGTAGTGTTTATACTAGTCAAGGACTTTCCAACTTCCCATGCTCTACCAACTGAGAAGGCTGGAGGAACACAAGAAGCTGGGAGGGGGCACAGCCAGGACAGCTGACCCAAACTGGCCAATGGGATATCCCATACCATGTGACATTCCATACCATGTGACATCATGCTCAGTATATAAAAGCTGGGGGAAGAAGAAGGAAGGGGGGAATGTTTGGAGTGGTGCTGTTTGTCTCCCCA
>NW_008825167.1:10996163-10998620 GCF_000699105.1 Pygoscelis adeliae
TAGCTCGGCTTTGAGTAGGAGGCAGGACTAAGGAGGCAGGACAAGTGGTTTCTTCCAAAGTAAGATCTGCTTCTTAAATCTGGCTTGATATTTTTCCCGTGGTTTTCATAACTGCATGTAATTAGAACCTGCAGATGTATTTTCATTTCAACTGCTGTATCTCCTTTGTTTTAGAGGAAAAAATGTTCAATGTGCATGAGAGTGGTACTAGAGTGGTAGAGAGCAAGACTTCACAAAACAGGGCATTGTAAGAGTAGAGACATATGCACTGACTGTGGCTCCTGTTCTGTGCATCTCCTTTTTCTGTGCACCAGCTTTTATAGGCACAGAAAAATGTAATTCTGTGAGCACCAGAATATGCCTCTGTGTGACTAGAAGGGGAGTGTATCCCACAGAGCAGCTGCTTACATGTTGTGCTGGTTTTGGCTGGGGGGGAGTTAATTTTCTTCCTAGCAGCTAGTGTGGGGCTATGTTTTGGATTTGTGCTGAAAACAGTGTTGATAATACAGGGATGTTTTCGTTACTGCTGAGCAGTGCTTACACAGAGTCAAGGCCTTTTCTGCTTCTCACCCCACCCCACCAGCGAGTAGGCTGGGGGTGCACAAGAATTTGGGAGGGGACACAGCTGGGACAGCTGACCCCAACTGACCAAAGGGATATTCCACACCGTATGACGTCATGCTCAGCATATAAAGCTGGGGGAAGAAGAAGGAAGGGGGGGATGTTTGGAGTGAAGGCGTTTGTCTTTCCAAGTAACCGTTACGCATGATGGAGCCCTGCTTTCCTGGAGATGGCTGCACACCTGCCTGCTGATGGGAAGGAGTGAATGAATTCCTTGTTTTGCTTTGATTGCATGTGTGGCTTTTGCTTTACCTATTAAACTGTCTTTATCTCAACCCATGAGTTTTCTCACTTTTAATCTTCTGATTCTCTCCCCCTTCCCACTGTGGGGGGAGTGAGCAAGCGGCTGTGTGGTGCTTAGTGTCTGGCTGGGGTTAAACCATGACAGTCCTTTTTGGCACCCAACATGTCTGTTAGTGTTACCCCTAAGTACACTGCATTTTCTTATCAGATTTATTTCAGCTTTAAGCTTAATGAGAAGTATAGCTTATTGTCTAAGGAGAGGCTTTTCTAGAGACTCTGGGCTGTTTGCCAGTGGATTCTGCTCATTTTTTAATACATGTAATATTTTTATATCTCTCTCAGAATAAAACACATCTAGTATCATTGACAGCATCATTCACCATAACTGAAGAAGAAAAGACCAAGGTAAACTCTATGATTTGGTATTATGTCGACTCTCCTGCTTAAACTTATGGACAACCTAAACTAAATCCTAGGAGCTAAGGATGTACTTACGTACTTATATCTCATCACTCAGCTATTGGTTATTAATCATAAACAAGTTCTGCCTTCTCTGATTTTAAGAGGAAGAAAACAGGAGTCAAGATAGGGGATCTTTGTCATCTTAAAGCAGCAATATTTAGTGTGGAAAATCTACAAACTTCCATTGTATTCCTAGCCATGTTTTTTCATTTGAAGAATTGTCCAGGCACAGAGAACTGTGATGAGGAATATGCTCACCTGCTCCTGTGCCTAGCCACCATGAGAAAGCTTTTTGCCTTTCCAAAAGGGTGGAGTTATCCACCACCTATTGAGAAAGTTTCTGTATCTTGCTGATACACAAATCAGAAAATAGCTGTGTGGGGAGTCTGAGAAATAAAACTGCAGTAAGAGAGGCATAGTTTATGTTTGCCTTTCGTTTTTTAACTAGTCATCCTTCCAGTATGACTTTCTGTTCTTCGCTTCTGAATTAACATGGTTTCTAAGAGGCCAGATAAACCTTCAAAATTACATTGATTGCAGCAGTGTAATTCTTCTAGATATTTTTTTATTAGAGAACTCCCCGCTGCATCCATCAGTTTCATAGAATCATAGAATCATTAAGGTTGGAAAAGACCTCTAAGGTCATTGAGTCCAACCGTCAACCCAACAACACCATGCCCACTAAACCATGTCCCTAAGAGCCTCATCTACATGTCTTTTAAATACTTCCAGGGATGGAGACTCAACCACTTCCCTGAGCAGCGTGTTCCAATGTTTAACTACTCTTTCAGTAAAGAAATTTTTCCTCACGTCCAATCTAAACCTCCCCTGGCACAACCCGAGGCCATTTCCTCTCGTCCTATCACCAGTTACTTGGGAGAAGAGACTGACACCCACCTCGCTACAACCTCCTTTCAGGTAGTTGTAGAGAGCGATGAGGTCTCCCCTCAGCCTCCTTTTCTCCAGGCTAAACAAACCCAGCTCCCTCAGCCGCTCCTCATAAGACTTGTTCTCCAGACCCCTCACCAGCCTCGTTGCCCTTCTCTGGACACGTTCCAACATCTCAACATCCTTCTTGTAGTGAGGGGCCCAAAACTGAACACAGTATTCGAGGGGCGGCCGCACCAGTGC
>NW_008825167.1:10999836-11002697 GCF_000699105.1 Pygoscelis adeliae
GTTCTTCTTACGGCGTATGGGGACAGCCTGCTCCTGCGCCTTTAAGACTTCCTTCTTGAAGATCGTCCAGCCTTCCTGGACCCCTTTGCCCTTCAGGACGGTCTCCCAAGTGACTCCCTCAACCAGCGTCCTGAACAGGCCAAAGTCCGCCCTCCGGAAGTCCATGGTTGCGGTTTTGCTGGCCCCCCTCCTTACTTCACTGGGAACCGAGAATTCTACCATTTCATGGTCGCTAAGCCCAAGATGGCCTCCGACCACCGCATCTCCCACCAGTCCTTCTCTGTTTGTAAACTCATTGCTGGAGTAATCTCTTCACCAAACTTGTTTTTGTCCCCTAACCCCTCATTACCTTTACAGGCTGCTGTGTTGCAGGGGGTCTTTTTTTAAGGACCTGTGGCTTGGTTGGCAAGAATGCTGTGATTATTTCTGTTCAGGCACGAGAAAATAGTTTGTTTCACCCCAGAACTTTTTTGCCATGGTTGTATCATCTGAAATCTAAAGTTCACGTGGATGGGGCTTGCCTGAAGAGGTCCTGAGGCCTAGACCGCTCATTCCTTCCATGGACCTGTCCCATGAGTTCCTCTCCACCTTTAAAATCAGTAGTCTATTTGGAGATTGGGCATGGGAGCCTCTTGTTCCGGTATTCTCTTTTGCTGGGGATCTCTTGCCCTCTTAGCTTCTATTAGTGTAAGTCCAAACTTGGCTTTCTCATAATTGAAGATCAAGTGCCTGTTCTGTTAAAATGAAAGCTAGAATTAAACATGATACAAAGTAAAACTATACATGAGCTAGAGAACTCATTGTTCCTGGATAAAGATCTAGTAAGATTTAAAAGGATTAGACGTTTGTATAGCTAAGAATTATGCTTGGAATTACCATAAATCTATTTTTTGGACACTCTTATTCTTAAAGGTGTAAGCCATGCAGTAGCTGACTGGGTTAGAAAAATAGCTTCACGAATGGTTTTCTGTAGAGCTCAGTGTGAATTGATCTGCAGCAGTTGGTGATGTCTAAGCTAAGACTGTAAGCTACATTGGTCTCAGCCCACCATGAAAATTCCTGCAATCTATTACTATACTTAAAACCTTTATAGTGTGGGTTTTTTTCCAACTTAAACTTGACAGTTAGACCTCAATAAGTTCTTGGGGGCTATTCCATAGTTAGGTAAAATTGGCTCAGCTGCATTTGAACTTACTAAATTAACAGGTTTTGTAATTAACATGTGTGGTAAAGGTGTGTGGAGAATACTGTTAATTTTTGAAAAATAAATCTTAGAAATTATGGAACACATCACGTTTCACGTGGATAATATTTGCCTTTGGGCTGTGGCCAAGCATAAGGTGTTTCAGAATGAAATCAGTTTCTGCAAGGAAATTATGATCACCTGAAAAAGGTGTGATGTATTGTATTTCATCCATATCTTCAGCTGTCATAAATGCTCTCAATCTCAGATTTTATTTATTAAAAATCATTATTTAAACCTGTTCATGGATGTGGTAAAGCCAACACTTGTGTGTGACTAAGTGGATACTAAATGTTGAGTTTGGGGACAGAAAAGAGAAGAATTAATTACATAGCCATGGCAGTGCCATGCTAAATTGGTCCCGTCAGCTTTCACATGGTTTGCTTGCACACTCGACTACTGTGCTGTTCTTTAAAGTTTTACAAACCCTGTGGATTCTCTCTTCTGCGCTGCTGGAAGAAAGTGCTTGGTTGCCCGTGAAAGGTAATTTTGTGGGTTATGAAAAAATATGAGTGTTGCTCATCTGAGTGTCCGTGTGAGATGTCTTCCCACAGCGCTTCAGGGACTGTGAGTACTGTGTGCCTCTGCCCTTGGCTGTGTGGCTTTGATGCTGAATGGGAAGCTGTAGCGAAAAGGACAAAAGGAAGTTCTCCCATCTAAGCGCATTGCATGGGATGGATGATAATTGCTTTGATCTGATTTTTACCAGGCTTGCTTCCCTCAGCATTCTTCAAATCAGTGGGAGCACAGCAGTTTTTGAAAGAAACTTGGGCCTGTAATGCCTTTTCCCGCTATTGGGATGACTTAAGAAGTTAGCTTAAGATATGGGTTTTGAGGCTCACTGGTGTGTCAGTGGTTTGAAGGTTGGCCTGCAGTGCCAACACTGGTCCTACGCCATGGCTTGTGCAGGGGCTCTGGCACCTGCCCCGCACCATGCGCTGTGATGCTTTCAGATGCCATTAGGTGCCTGCTGTGTCCTGCTTGGGTTTACAGCCCCACAAGGACATGGACTGTCCTTCCAGAACCCATTTTCTTAAAGTATAAAAGCACAGATAATTCCCTGTCCAATTTTCTGCATCGGAGCTTAACCTCTGACAGAACTGCCTGCCCTGATGCAGACTGACTGTCCTGCCATAGGTCACGCCTTTTGCTTTACTTAGAAAGCACAGGATCATTCCCTAGCCAGCGCTTTTTCTCCATCAAAACTTAACAAGCTTCATTTCAGCTTCACTGAACCCATAGCCTCACCAGATTCCTGCTCTCCCTGGAAGCCTGGAGAGATCCCTAAATTTCACAGAGTGCTTGGAAATTAGACAAATGCAAGTGAATTCAGACAAAATAATGAAGTGGTTCCAAAGCAGCATTTTTTTCCTAAGTATTATCTACAGCATCTCCTGCTCTTTGAAAGCGGTTGGACCTCAGGCAGAGCCTTGGTATGTCAGAGCTCAAGGAGAAACCTTCTGTGATTGCCTCTTGGCCACCTAGTGCATGCAACGGGAGAAGCTGGGGACAGCGGACTGACTTAAGAGGAATTGCATTTTTTCCAAGTCACACACAGATTTTTGTTGGCTCTGTGACTGTTCAAGGGGTATGGGCTAAACCCTTTTGATCTGTGAAG
>NW_008825167.1:11002734-11072010 GCF_000699105.1 Pygoscelis adeliae
TACATAATGATCTTCCAAGATGAAGATATTTTGATGCAAAGTGATGCAGCTTTAACTGAGCTCGTGGCAAGGAACTGGGGGGCAGTGCAGAGTCAGAGGAGGAGAGAACTGGTACTGATGCTGATGTAGATGTGCTGGGTGTCCTTAGTGGTCGGCCATGGTATAGGGGAGTGTAACGGAAGCAATTGGCCAAAGTAGTAGGAAGCTGCATCAAGAAAAAACATTCAGTGTGTTGGTAATTACACATGGAACTGGGAAATTAATGTGTTGCTCCTCTTTTTCTTTTCTTTCTTGTTTCCATTTAAAACTTAAAGATATTGAAAGGCATTAGAAGGAATTCAGCATGTGGCTGGCTTACTCAGATAAATACTTAGTCCTAAAACATTTTAGTGAACCTCAAAGTGCTTCAAGGGTTTCATTATTTTAGACTAAGCACATTAAAAAACAAGGTTGAGGGAGGTGATTCTGCCCCTCTACTCCACGCTGGTGAGACCCCACCTGGAGTACCGTGTTCAGCTCTGGGGCCCCCAACATAAGAAAGACATAGACCTGCTTGAGCGGGTCCAGAGGAGGGCCACAAAGATGATCAGGGAGCTGGAGTGCCTCCCGTATGAGGACAGGCTGAAAGAGTTGGGGTTGTTTAGCCTAGAGAAGAGAAGGCTCTGGGGAGACCTTATAGCAGCCTTCCAGTACTCAAAGGGGGCCTACAGGAAAGATGGGGAGAGACTTCTTATCAGGGAATGTAGTGATAGGATGAGGGCTAATGGTTTTAAACTGAAAGAGGGTAGATTTGGATTAGATATTAGGAAGAAATTCTTTACTGTGAGGGTGGTGGGACACTGGAACAGGTTGCCCAGAGAAGTTGTGGATACCCCCTCCCTGGAATTGTTCAAGGCTAGGTTGGATGAGGTTTTGAGCTACCTGATCTAGTGGAAGGTATCCCAGCCCATGGCAGGAGGGTTGGAACTAGATGATCTTTAAGGTCCTTTCCAACCCAAACCATTCTATGATTTTATAAAACAAAAAACCCAAACCAAACATACCTCTGTCATTCAGAGCAATTGTTGATTCTATATGTACAATATTGTGAAGTAAACCTTGGATCTTCTGCTTGGAACTGTGCAAGTGCCAGATAGTAGCCTGTATTAACGTCTTGATGATCTCCTTGATACTACACCATCACCTGATTCAACTGAAATCATGTTGAAATCAATGAGTGCTGAGCATCTCCAGCAGCTTTGAGGAGCTGAGCCTGTGAAACAACAGTCTGACGTGAAGCAGTTCCTTTCAGTTAGAGATATGACAGATTTTTGGTGTACAAAAACATATCAGAGAGAGAGGAAAACTAGGCAGTAAAAGGACAAAATTCTGCTGTTAAATTGGAATAAATCCTTTTCAAATTGTGGATCACATTTGATTATCGCTTCCTATGCAGAAGTACCATTGACTTCATGGAATGCTCTCACGTTTCTGCTCCAAGAGATAACCAAGCCCAGCTTGCAAGCAGCATGTTAATTATTTACACTTTCTAGTCCCAGCAGAGTGATTAGTTTGTGGTGAAACATTATACTAATAGCTGTGCTATGTTTTTCATCCAGAGATCTCAAAGAACTAAACAAACACTGAATTAACTTCTGCTACATGGAGCATGAAGTAAAAATTAATTTTTAATGCAACTCAATTTAAAGATTAAATTAAGAGCTAAAGTCAAAGGCCTACAAAGTTGTTAGCTGGCTTGTGGTTCCAGTGCCTCTGCTATTCTTTTCTGACTCTGGCTCATGCAGAAACTGCAAGGGTGCACGCAAATTGGGTAGTTTTGTCAACTGCCAGTTACATACTTATTCTGAACTGATATTGGTGCTTTTTCCCTATGGTGATTACTGAGTTTTATTGAACAGAGAAAAGGCCATTAATTAAAGGTAGCCAACATTAAACTGATTTTTTGGAGGCTCTGAGCAACATCAAATGCCATTCATTTCAATGAGACTTAGGAGAGATTGGCAGCACTGGAAAACAGGCTGTTAAGTACAGGACACCCAGAAGTCACAGCACCTAAAATTCAATCTGTGGGAGTTCTGTTTCTTGGAGTTATACAGGAATTTGGATTAGGTGAACATAACGAACCATGCTGACTTGAAAACCTATGGAAAATAGACACTTGTTTGAAAATATTAATAAAAATGTAGTAATTATAACAATACTGAGAAACCCTGAAGTTGTGTGAAGCCATTTAAAAATAATTTACTATGTTGCTTACAGTTACAAATTTTGAGTCTGATCTTTATATATATTTAAAATGTAGTTTTAATAATACGGTCTTTTAATTTCAGATTTCGTACAGCCATGCCATCCATGCTTCAGGGTTCTTCATTGCTTTTTTTGTTTCTCTTGTATTGACATGTGCTGGTTTTTTCATTGTTTACCGAACCCAAATATTAAAATGGAGTTTCCGTAGTAAAAACCAGGTGAGTCATAGTCTGTAATGGTACTTTATTTAAATTTTTTCATTGATCATATCTGATGATATAACTTGCTAACTAATACAGATTGTCTAAAGAGTTTTTGAAGATAAATAAAAAGCCACCGAGTGATGGATTGTATTCCGCAGGTAATGTAATCTCTACAACCTCTGATCTTCAGCACAATCAGATTTAGTGGGGAGTGTAAGAATGATAATCTGATCAAAAGAACTGCTGTCAGTACCTGGATGTTAGCTTCAGACTGGAGGGGGATTACCCTTTGGCTATTCATTTCTTTGCATAGTCCTCCCTTCCTCCTCTTTGTCCCCCAAAATGAGAGAGAGGCAGGATGTCTGTAGGTTATGAGAGTTGCCCAGGGAGTAGACCACTCACCTCGAGCACAGCAGACTTGGGTCCAAATTGTATTTCAGATTATCAGGAACAGGGATTTGAATTTAGATTTTAGTTCCTTGGATGTGCCTTAATCTCTTGAGTGATAAAGCAAAACAGTTGGGTTTGGGGATGGAGCATTTTCAGTGTTCCTTTATCCAAGCTGTGCTAGTTTGGAGAAAGTGTTTCAGTACATACTGGGCCGGCGAGAGAAAATACAGTCTCTCATTCATCAGGTTGGCCCAAGTTCCAGCCCTTGCTTCTATTAATTATTTAGGTATTTATGTAAAGGGGAACCACTTCAATGGGAGGCAGCTAGAGACCTCAATCAGAATATTACAGTGGTTGGAGCAGTCCTCTAAGAGACGTGTGCTCAGAGGTTTGAACCCCTCCTTTGCTGGGATGGCGGTAGATCTCCCATCCCTCTGGATGGACCAGAGGAGCTCACAAATCACTTCCAGCCTTATTTTCTGCGGTTGAAAATTACTCCATCAACAATTTTTATTTCTTTTAGGCCTGAAAAAATAATCCCTTTAAATAAAAAGGGCGTGCCTTATTTCTTTTTACAGAAAAAGCTGTGATAATGAAACCATAAAAAAGGGCCAGTTTGGTCCTAGCATCAGATATTTATACTGTTGTTTTGTATAGTAATTTTATTAGCTCTCAGTCTCAAGGGAGTCTCACTAAACTGTGAACTGAGTCACTTCCGTCATTCATAGGATTAATTTTTCATTTTCTTCACTTTGTAATGCTGTAATCTCGCCATATATAATTTGTATACCATGGTAATTTTAAAAAAATTGGCCTAGAAAGTTTATAGTGGAAGGTGACCTCCTAGAAGGCTTTCACAAGCCTGCTGAAGTCAATGTAGAGTTCTGTCTTCTCCATTAATTTCTTCATTTGTATTCCGGATCTGTTCTATACAAAAAGTTCAGCCTGAAACAAAAGTAGTATGTTTGATTTTAGATACATATCTGAATTGCATCATCTCTTTATACCCTTTCCAGCTATACAGTTTGATGATAAGTAAGAACTCTCTCACCCAGAGTTACCTGCAATAAAATTAGATCAGACACTCAGTGTAAATTTTTTTTAATAATCTGAAGCTTACTTTTTTTTTTTTTAGGAGGTACAGCATGAGCTCAGTCAAAATCACAAACTGGAGCATTCTCAGTTTAATTCAGGTGATCTCTTCAGTGAAGATATAATTATGAATGATCAAATCATCGATATTCTGTCCTTTGAAGAATCTGGGAACATGCTTCAGGCTTTAGAAGAGTAAGAATTCACTGCTATTACATTACATTTAATACATTTATCATCAACTGTACCTTTGAACATGCTTTGAGTATCTATCCTTTAATTTTTCTTCATAGTATCTGTTTATGCATGTGACTGCACTACCTTAGGTTTTTGAACTGTATTAAATAGCCATCTGTGGGAACTGAAAATTGTCATATTTCATATTGCTTTACCTGTAGAATTCACAGGTCTATCTAGGCCTTAGGCATGCAAGTTTTCCAATCCAAATTAACATCTAGTTTTGCTTCTCCGTGGTTCACTAGGTAAAGGGAAACTTTTCTGTGTTGAAAGTGTGTATTCTACTATTGCTAGCAGAACACATTCTGCTTTCAAAAGTGTGGCTTTTGTCCTAGAAAAGAGAGCCCCTACTGGGTGCCAGCATTGCTGTTTAGCAGCATATTTTGGAAACACCTGGATCAGAGTCTAAGGAGTGAGAGTTCGTAGTGCTGCCAGAAAGGTACCACATAGCTGCAGTCGGAGGCACCACTGGGTAGAGCAGAGAAACTGTCCTGATGTTGTTGAAAGGCCAGTCAGGGCTGTCTGACAGAAACATGCTGCTGTTAAAGGTCATCTGTTCTTCAGCTGAATTTGATAAAAAGGTCTGATGTGAGGACAGAGCAGATTTTGTTTGTTCAGTCTTATCATTAGCTTCTGGCAAGTCAGGTTACAGGCAGTATTACGCAACTATAAAATCCGTAGAAGCTGAAAAGGAAAAGTTACGGGACCATGAAAGTAATTTTCTTTCTTAAAGGTTAACTAACAGCATTATTATTTCCTGCATTTCCTTGATAATTGGGATACTTATCTCTGTAAATTGCACATTGGTCCTTGCTTTTATAACTATATAGCAGCTCAGGCTTTGAGAAGACTTACCCTGAAAATCATTTTGTGAATGTTAAGAAGAACAGGATCAAACATTTTTTTAACTTGCTTTAGTATTAGTTTATTTCAGGGATAATGAATATCTAGCTAGTTTGAAAAAAAATAATTAAAAATGCTGTTGTGGTTTAGAAAGGTAAATATTCTTGCAAACCTTTGGATAGGATTATTTTTATAACTGGATTTCTAAACCCATAAAACAGGATTCATTTCTTAGTTTGAGTATGTATCCAGGGGCTAAAGTTTTTTAATATTCTTACACAGTTAGCACAAATGTGTCTCTTGTTTCCGCTTCTTTTCTCACAGTTTCTATTTTCTCTACTTCTAAGGAGGTAGATCATTGCAGTGAATAAATAGAGTCCCATTAGCGAACAGTCACTAACCTTCTTCACCTTCTGAGTTACCTTTTCCGTCTTCCAGGGTGGGGATAGTAGATGGACCACAAAGGCATCCAGAGTTACAGTGGTTCCTGCTACGAAAGATGATTGAAAGGATGATAGACGTTACTGTGAAGGGCTCAGATCAGCCTCTACCTTTTAGCAATGGGTGCTTCCTGATCCCTATTTAGATTATCCCAATTCTTCTCAGTTCTTGTAGTTTTAAACTGGACCTTCTGATGCATTTACTGTTAGGAGGTGACACACAGATGCACTTACCGTATTTTTTTCTATTCTTTCCCTCTTTTTATTGGCACTCATTGAATATGTGTATTCAATTACAACATACCTGTTCCTCTCCTCTCTTACTGGTGGTGCAGTTTATCTGACTGAGCGAGGATCTCTGCAATGTGAACTCCTACACCAAGTTGCTCTGAGTTCCCTTTTTTACCCAGGGGTGAAAAAGGGCACTTCTAGGGTATGATTATTCTCATCCTAAAGTAGACTTCCAAAAAATGAGTCACATGGCTGCTGCGCCCCCTGACCCTAAAGCCTGGAGCTTGGGCTGATTAGCTCAGCTGTAGGGTTCTGGAGGTAAGCGAGATGAATCCCAATCCTGCAGGCTGGTTGGGAATAAAGGCTACAGCATTACTTTAACACCTATATTAGGTACATGCAATATTGTTTCTGCTTTCTTCAGTAGCTATAATACACCACGTGTTTTATCTCTCGTTAACACTTCTATGTGATATTTAACTCAGGATGCTTTCTCATGTCTTAATGTTGATTCCTTATTCATTCTGCAAGTTGGGGCAAAGCAGTCCTTTAATTTCTGATCTATATTCCTTAAAGGTTTCATTTTAGTCTTGTACTTCATAAACTGTTGTACATTATCCAGGTTTTTAGCTGATTCCAAAGACAAAGATAAAATACTGTACCATTGCCTTAGGAGCTTCTATGACAGCAATCTAGGCTAAAACCAGAATGGGGTAATCCTTCTTTTTACTGAATTACCTGCTTTAAAGATAGTAATTTGCAAAACATAATGGGGAGAAAAAAGATCGTGTGTTTGTAATTTATTAATGGATAATTGCAGTCAATTTGAATGGATTCTGTGCTTGAATGAAATGTTGTCATTTTACTAATTGTGGTCACAATCAGTTTTTCTACAATATTGCATTTTGTTTTATTACATTTAGTGTCATCCAACAGAATAGTTGGGTGTTCTGTAAGGAACTGAGGCATGAGGTTTGTATTGTCTTATAGGAGTGGCAGTATACTGAGGGTAAGAACTGGGCTTGTATTTTGAGCGCAATTTTTTCATGTCTTGTATACCAGTATGAATTTTAGCATCATAATCCTGGTTTTTATTATTTGGGGAGGCAGAAGGATAGGGGCTTTTGTTAGAGAGCTTTTGATACTTCAGATATTTTCAACCAACCAACTTCATCTTGCTTGTATGCTAGTTTGATAATTCCTTCTGCATGTATTGGTGCAGCTATGCGTCATTTCCTCTACATGGCATATGTATAAGCTTGCCAACATAATTGATATATTCTTTTTAAATTGCACTGTGATAGTAAACATGGTTGGAATCATTCTGGTGCTTTGTTCTTTTGTCCAGACACAAATAAGAAAATTACTCAGAAAAGTAAGAGCCACAGGGCTTTTTTGTCCTCTTTATGACGTAAAGCTATGTTAATAGTTCATGTCTCTTACGAAGTGACAGTGCCAATTTGTTTAGCAAATACATTAGGAGCATGTGTTTAATATTTATGGACAGGGACATCTTTGGAGTATAGACAGTTTGCGATGTCAGGAGGATTGGCTAGAGAACATAACATACTTTTAATATTTCATAAGGAAGCTTCTTAGTTACTTATTTTGTGAGTTTTGTCTTAATAAGTCATATCCTTGATGTACATTATGCAGCAAAATAGCTTGGCTTTTATTCTCAGTAGGTTCCTTACTGTGTATATTCCTGAATATTGGCCCATTGGCAATGAATGCTAATGAGAAGCAGCTATATGATTTGAATATTTGACGTGCACACTATAAGATCATGTTCCAAAAGGTTGTGGGTCTCTTTTTCTGTATGTCTAGAACAGAATATGAAGAGAGCTGAGCAGTTTGGGTTTGTGTCCAATGCGATGAAGTCTGACCATGCTCATAGTCTCAGAAGATCCAGATATGTTGAAGGCAACTTAATTTCTTTAAATGGCTTTCCACTAGTACAACTTTTCTTTTTCATCTTCATTTTGTACAGCTGTGCTTCCTTGAGTTTGGCAAAGCTCTAGCTGAACTTGAACCTGCTTGCTGATACACAATACATACTGCCAATTATTTTGGTAAATCACTAAGTAATGTGTATGCATCGCAGCTGATTTTTTTTTTCTGATGGTAGAGGGCATTGAGGCCAATGTACTAGAGAACAGGATCAAACTGTCTCCAGAGAGCCTTGACAGAAAAGTCAAAAACAACTTACTACCATATTAGAAGTTCACTTTTTCTTTCTAAATGTAAATGTCTTGCTATACATCTCAATTTAATTTGTTAGGGAGCAAATGTGGGGGTTTTTTAACTCTGAATTCAAATGGAAAGTAAGAATAAAAGATCACATTGTCATAGCAGCTAGACCTGAATATTCCTACACAGAAAATGGTGAGAAATAGTTACATTGTTAGTATAAAAAAAAAAATTGAGATGCTAAATTTCTGTATTTCATAACTTTTAAAAAGTGTAATTGAAATTTTAGAATTTTTGAAGGGAGGGCATATTCATTGCTCTGTTTTTGTGCAATATGTACAATGCAGGAATACAACAATAATCACATGGATATAACAATAAGATGCAGTGAATACGCATGGAATGAACCCCAAACCCTGCATTTGTAGTTCTGTGTTATGAATGCTGTTATAAGCTTGACAAGGGTGTAAACTATATGTTTTTTTCCATCAGAGAAACTCAAATGCTTAATAGGTGATAGGAGTCCATAAGACAGGGGAACTGAAGAAAACAAGTCATTTGAAATTAATGAATACATGTCTTTTTTCATCTAAAAAATGGCACTTTTCTTTGATGTTGGCTAACTATGAAGAAATAGTGTTCAGAATTATATAGGCCATTTCTGCTGTCCACCCAGAACAATTTATCTCATCTAGAAAACAGTCTGCTTTTGAGAGTAGTGCTGTTAGTGATGCTTTATTCCATATCATTTTGAAAGAATATTGGTATCTCCTACTGTTTCTGTCATCTGAATACTCACCCAGTCTGAGTAGATTAGAAGAATCTGAGTAGATCACAGCAAAGTTGGAAGCTCCTCAGGCATTAATGCATATAGCCATAATATTTATTTATGCTGTTGTTAGTATCCAGGCTGAAGTTGGTGCTTTTAAAATCAGTGGTAAAATGCGTGATGACTTCACTGGAAGCAGGACTGGAGTCTTTTTCATGCTCTTTTTGCATAGTAGTTTTTCAGTGAAACACCATTGCCTGAGCTCTGTTGCAACAGCTGTATTGTAGCTAGCTGTATTTTTTAAATGGATTTGCTGAAGATCACTGATTTATCAGTTTTCATACTTTCTGCAATTAAAGCAGAGGTTCTCAGTCTCTTAAATGCAGGATTTTTCAGCTGTTTTTTAAACAGATTAATTTAAGAATTGAAATACCTTTACTCTTTATATTGCTGTCCGAAACCAGGACAAGAGTTAAAGGAATTTGGTAGCGAAACTGCTGCCAAATCTAGTGCTTAGACTTTTGGCAGGTTTTCATTAATCTTTTTTTTTTTTTTCTGAAGAGTCTCTCAGCTCAATTTATCATCCTTTTCAATTTTGTGGGTTTTTTAAAATTTTTGGCTATATATCATGAGAATCCTATTTCTGGTTTTGTCAGCATCTTTGCTGTTTCTGGAGAGCTAAGCTTAACCTGTGACTCATCCATGTGAAAGCATCCTTAGATAATCATCACATACCCTTCTTAGCAGTTTTATTTACTGATGAGATGTCCTGTATTCTCTGCAAGCTCACATTTCAGATGTGCTGAGTTTACGCTTAGCTGTATAACAGTGTCTCAGGACTGATGGATGAACTCCCCCAGTTCAGAGCTGGCTGCAGGCCAGTACAGCTACTGGTGTAGCACAGAGCATCTTCAGACCTCCTCTAACGCAGGTGGGCTGCGCCCAGCCTGGCAGCAGGCGGAGACCAGGGAAAGGCAACACACCCTGCTCCGGCACCGGAGGGCTGAAGAATTTGAGCAGTCAGTAGCTGTTGGTGGCCGTTCAGACCTCATGCCATTACCTCTGCTTCTACTTCAGCACAGTTTTGGTCTCCTGCAAAGATTTGCACCTCGTTGTGCTGTCCTGCATAAATCCCTGCCCTGAAGTGTTTATAATCTCTGTTGTGACTGGACCCAGCAGGACAGTGTGGGAAGCAGAGGAGGGAAAAAAGGAGGGAGAGACTGAAGGGAGGAAGCTATGGCACTGCACACAGAGTCCGCATTGACACAGCAATTAAAAACAAAAAAACCCCCAACAAAACCAAAACAAGAAAGAAAACAAAACATCCCAACTTATTGATGTTTTATTACTAACCCCTCAATAAATGGATGATTTAGGAAACAAACCACATCTGCAACTGAAGACCTTTGATGCCCGTTACACTTGAATTAGCTTTCTTTGCTTACTGTTACTAAAGCCAGCACTGGCACATACTGTTTCACGTCTCAGCTGTATGATTGTCCCTGTTTGACCTTCTCTCCATCTTCACTTCTCTGAAATGTGACAAGGCAACACAGACCATAACACTTCTTTCTTCTTCTCCTTTTCCCTTCCTCTGTGCAGCTGACCCGTTGGCATTGTGCCTGTGGGTGCAGGAGATGTGCTGCTCTGGCTCAGGCAGTAGCAGTGGTGCCACCGGGCTGGGGGCAGTTGTGTGTCTGTCCGTCCATTCCCAGCTGTGTTCCTCTCTCCAGCGGGAGCTGGTGCAGCTCCTGTGCAGTGGTGCTCCAGGTCATGGCTGCAGTGGGGCGCCTGGGACAGTGGAGACAGAAACCATCCTCAGATGGCCCTAAATTAAATGCTTTTCAGCAACGCTGTGTATCACGAAGGAATGCTGCTGCAGAAACCGCTACCACAGGGCTCCAGTCTCCTCTGGATGCTGTTGTAATACATATGCTACTAATTGGCTACCATTTGCAGATGAGAGATGAGTCTTCTGAAAATGACGGGTTTTTCTGGTTTTGGTGAGAAAATGTCACCGAAGGGGAGTTGCTTGATGTTTCTCTCCCCTTTAGACTTCAGAAAGTTGTGTCACAGTAGTTTCTTATCTTTGTGAACTCTGAATTCGTTTTAAAAATGTGTCAGAAAGCCATTAGTTCATTTTAGGACTGTTACATTCAGCCGCTATTATATTCTCCTGTTCAGAAATTCCCTCTGCAGGCCTCTAATTTGAATAATAAGACCTAAAGACACAATTATTTTGTAGTTAATGAGAGGTTTCTTTTTTTGTGGTGTGGTTTTTTTAAATTAAATGTAGTTGTTTCTTTCCTGACACTAGCTGCTTTCCTGTATTCTTTTATTAGGTCTGTGGAAGACATCAGATGCTCAGGCACTCTCTCTGCTTCTCTGTGTTTGGCGTCTGGGATTCTCCCCTCCCAGATCTTCTCTGACAGATCTTTAAATCCTCTTCCTCTTCAAGTGAGTGAAAAATCTTTACGCTTGCTGTTTGCAGCTTAATTTTCTGTGTCTGTTCACCTTTCCTCCCCCGACACTTTTGTACCACCTACCTTTTGTACTGTCCTCATCCTTTCTCTGCATGCTTTGTCCAACAGAAGCTTTGATCTTTTTTATCAATAGGTTGCCATCTGCTACCTGTACTTCATTGGCTTTCATGTTTCTATTATGTTGAATATGCTCAGGAAAAGACGTGAGATCTTTTAAACATGAATTGCTGTAATAAGCGGAGTTCAGAGCATTTAAAGCAACTTATTAAATCTACCTGAGTTTGAGGAGGCACAGTGTCAGGTTAGGATTCTTTTTTTTTCCTAGGTGTCACAAAACATTGCGCATTTAATCTGGATGATTGTAAGCATTGCTCTTCTGATGGACTTGTGTCTGAAAGCATTTGGTTTATTATATGTACAGGATTCCTGTTTTGTACTGACTGTTGGTGTCTAAGACTCCAAGACTATATTGATGCAGTTTGTTAAGGCTGCCCTCAACCTCTCATTTGGAGTAAGAGCTTGAAGCAAGGTTTCTGGTGCATGTGATGAGGTTGTCTCACTCCCGCTGGCTGCTGTGTGGAGGAGGCAGACCAGAAGCAGAGCACATCACGTGGAAGGTAGATTTCAAATTTTTACAGATGCAACCTTTCTTCAGCTGCCACTGAAAAAAGGTAATGGTCTGGCTGCTGTCTTCCAGGATGTGACCTGGGAGAGCTGTGGCTTGTAATTACTTTTTCTCCATGCAATTACCCTTGGATTGGTGGAACAGTTCACATGCTGCTTCTGCTTCATTGCCTTCTTCACAGATGATACACCTGAGATCTTAACAGCCTCATCACTCACTTGCTGACACATGAGCGTCAGGTGAACTACACTTACTGTTCCTCCTGCATTTGGCATCATGATCTTGAGGAGTGGAATTAATTGGGTACCATAGTTCTCTTTGTGGGCAAGAAGGAGCATGGGAATCTTGCTCAAAATGAAATCAGGTCTAGTCTGTAATGACTTGTAGTAAATAGGAAGAAATGCTGTGGGAAGACTGAGGGAAAGATAACAATAGGAAATGTTGTGATGATATTTGGTTTTGGCTTTCATTCTTGGGATCACTGCTGAAGAAGACTGGAAAAGTAACAAGTAAGGAAGTGGGTGAGGAATGGCTTAATCTTTTTTCAAAGCATGCTGAAAAAAATCCTGCGTTTGTGGTAAGAAATAAATGTTGTGTTAGGAGCTATGTATCAATGTGGTGGAGCTGTGAAGTGTTGCCTTCTAGGGAGAGAGATGAGTAATTCAGTCTTTCACACCTCAGTAAGAAAGGGTTAGTAGGTGCTGTGACCACCATCTATCAGTGCACGCATGAAGAACAGAAAAATAATGACTAAGGAACTTGTTATTCCAGCAAACAAAGAGAGTTGGAACTTGAAACTAATCAAATTGAAGCTGAGTATAAGGTGACCATTTTTAGATCTTAAAGGAATTATCAAGTGGAACAATTCATTAAAGTGTTGTTTAGTTCTCTATTAGGGGATGCTTGAAAACCAAGATGAGATATTTCTCACAAAAGACAGCTGAAGCTATGCTTCAGTTAAATCAGAGCTACTGGACCTGAAGCAGGAATTAAAACAAAAATAAATCCCGTGGGTTGGATTTTACAGGCTAGTAATGCATTGGTGAATCTATGAAGGGGAGCCTCTTACCACTGCCTGACAGTCATTAGGGAGATGTTATAGCATAAAGCTCCCATTTTTTGGATCCTTCTTTCTATTTAAGTGTTTTTGCACAAAACTGAAACACTTACTTTTTTGAAGTTAGTTGTCATAAATAAACAGCTTAGTACTAGCTGGCTATGTCAGCAAAAGTCCTAGGACTTCTGTAAACAGAAAGGCTAAGATAGAAAATACGCGTCTGCACTGCCCAGTTAAAGTGCTTGCTGTGTTGCTTCAGTGTCCCGTTCCCTTGATCCTGCCGTCACCTGTCCTCTGTGTCTGTCCCGCTGTCCTGGAGTGAGAAGGACTCTCCCCAAGCAGAGGGAGCTGGTCAGCTTCCTGGGGGACTCGGCCGTGGATGTAGCTGACCACCACCCAAGAAGGCTGTGTATGTGCAGTTGCTGGCCTGCAATGTCCATTTGTACACAGCACAGAGAAGCTGGATTGTTGTGTTGTCTTGGGGACATTACAGAAAATACTAGCTCTTGCGGGATCTTCAAAGTACTGCGAAGAATGTTTCAGGCCCACAGTGTTTCGGGCACAGGGATCTGGCCCCATACAGCAATGATTCCTGCTCCTGTGTGGGAGGAAGAGGGGGAAAATGGAGGAGGTTTTGCAGCTGCAACCAGCCAGCCCTGCAGCAGATCACCAAGATGAGTATGGCCATCGCCAGTGCGTTTCTGGGGTTTTGAGAGACTGCAACAGAAAAATCTCTCTGCCTCTTTGTGATAGATTATCAGAGCTTAAGCTAATGTCTCCTAAATACTTCAAGTATTCGAGTCATTATAAGAAAACAACTTAATTCCATCCCATTGATTTATAAATGGGGAAAATACATCTCCTGTGTTTAACAGAGGGGCAGTGATTTAGTTAAACTTTATTTGCTTACATAAGGAAAGGAAAGTTTGTTTGACGAAAAGGTGAAGTGTTTATAGATTTGCATGCTTTGATATATACCATTCTGAATGTAGTATCATTCTACTATCTTGCAAATCTTGCCAAGATCTTTGCTATGGATTTGAAGTTTATTCTAAGGTTTGACTATGGAACAAATCAAACCAATAATTTAGCCTAACTGAAAAAAGAATGGATTTAAGCTCTTAAAAGTGTATTTGGTAGGTCACAAAGAAATTCTTGTGTACTTAATCCACATTCAGAAGCATACAGTGCTGTGTGTTCATGTAAATTGACATGCAGAGGCAAAACCCACCTAATTCTCCAATCCTGAATTGAGTGTAGAATAGGCAAAGCTATAGAATTTACAGTAGTAAATATGTATAGTATATGAAATGAGAATAATTATAATTCCAGTTTAATTAACTCTAAAGATAAATGAGTGTCATGGTTTAACCTCAGTCGGCAACTGAGCACCACGCAGCCGCTCGCTCACTCCCCCCCACCCGGTGGGATGGGGGAGAGAATCGGAAAAGCACAAGTGAGAAAAACTCGTGGGTTGAGATAAAAACAGTTTAAGAATTGAAATAAAATAATAATAATAATAATGTAATCATAATAATAATGATAATACACAAAGCAAGTGATGCACAGTGCAATTGCTCACCACCCACCGACTGATGCCCAGCCAGTCCCCGAGCAGCGGCCCCCCCAGCCAGCTTCCCCCAGTTTATGTGCTGCGGTTTGGCTGTGCCCCCTCCCAGCTTCTTGTGCACCTGCAGCCTTCTCAGTTGGTAGAGCATGGGAAACTAAAAAGTCCTTGGCTAGTGTAAGCATGACTTAGCAACAACTAAAACATCTGTGCGTTATCAACTTTGTTCTCATCCTAAATCCAAAACACAGCCCTGTACCAGCTACTAGGAAGGAAATTAACTCTATCCCTGCCGAAACCAGGACAATGAGAATGTATTCATATGCAACATGACATTTATTGCATTTTGTAAAATAAATTGTATTTCCCACTGGTTTTAATCTCTTTTCTAAAACTCTATTAAGGTTCATGAGAGAGAGATACTGGCTATTTTAATTTATTTGTATTGGCACATAATCAAAACACTCTCCCCTCTTCCCTTCAGAGAAGGGAATACACCAGCGCGGAACATGAAGCAGTGATGTATCAATGTAGGTGGGTCAGTGAGTTTAGAACAATTTTACAAAGTCAGTGAAATTTATAGTCTATTCAGATACTCACTTCATCTGCTTCCCAACAGAGGTGGTGGTGGTGGTTTTTTGGTTGGTGGGGGTTTTTTTTGGTGGGAGGTTTTGTTTGTTTTTAAGCTGAGGGAATGTTTTGAGTTTTAAAGAAAAGCTTTTCCTTTTTCTGTCTAGAATGGAAATGCAAGAATGGACATATTTCATTGAAGTTGCTGTAGTAGAAGTTGGCTCACCCTGTTTTCTAATGAATGACTACTATCATGATTAGTAAACTCGCATGCTGTGATATTCCTATACTTCTCTGACTGTCATTCGGTTACCATGTATGGAATGAATCTAGATATCCTTGTTTTCTCATAGAAATTTTCTATAATCTGCAATTTCAAACAGTCCTGATTACCTTTCTACAGCTTGGAGGTTGCCAGCCTGACGCGGGCAGATGCTGATCTGGAGGCATATCGAGTGCAGATATGTAAAGAAGTGATTGCTATGATGATGAAGAACATGGTCTTAAGTCACAGCCTCTTTCCTCATGTGGAGAAGAGGATGAGTTCAATTTTCAAAAAGCAGTTTCTTGCAATGGAGAAAGAGATTCAGGAGGAGTATGAAAGGAAGATGGTGGCTTTAACAGCCGAATGCAATCTGGAAACTAGGAAGAAAATGGAGGCTCAATGCCAAAAAGCAAGAGCTGCAAATGAAGAGGCTGAAGAATTAATGAAGAAAATGAATGAAAAGGTAAATCTAGTATAAAATCAAGCTATTTTGCATGATATGTGGTTTTATATAGATGGTTTCTCTTTTAGACTAGAATGGCTGAGTTGTCCTCTTAGAAGAGTAAAGAGAAAAGCTGTACAATTTAAACGTGTTCAAAAATTCAGATGTCATAATTAGGGTAGTTGTTATTAAGAAACTGTGTTTTACGACACCAGAAAATGAATTCATCTCAAGAGAATCTGTGACACCTGAAAACAAAAGGTTGTCATTACCCTGATTTTTTTTTTTATAGTCACTTAAACTCTTGCAAAGTGGTGTATTTTATTTACTATATTTTACTGCAGCAGTTCTAAGAACTCCAGTCAGACACTGTGTAAAGTATTTTGCACATTCAGAGCAGAACAAACTCTCTGCATCATAAACCTTACAATCTAGGTAAAAAGGCTCCAATATTTATATTCTTATTTTGAAGAAAATGAGAATGTAAGCACAACCAAAGGCCGATTTCCACCAAACCGAGTGAAGGCAAGCAGAACAATCTATATGTTAGGCAGAGCAGGGAGTGGACTTCTCTTGGAAATAGCCTCTAGTGAGATAAATAATAATAATAGTGAGATAAATAATTTAAGGCAGAGTATAATTCTTTACAAGTTTAGAGTCTTCCTTTGAGTAAAGGCTTAGTGCTTATGTGTGTCACTTTCATTCAGAGATCTCTGTCCGAATGGGTATCATTACCCAGGATTTCATAGGTAGTCACTGGCTGGAAATAGAGCCTGGGTCACCAGTCCAACACCCCATGTACAAAATTACGCTCCAGTCTTCCATGTCTTTTTTCAAGTACATTGACTGTTTACAATAAAACTTATCTCCCCCCTGCCTTTTTTTTTTCTTTTTTTTTTTTTTTACTTCATGTGGCTGGAGAGGATTCTGTTAAGTTTTTACTATTTCACCTCTGTAAGCTTAAAATGCTAAATTACCCAAGTTAATGTTTCATGCTTGTCTAATGTTATAACTCATATTAAGAGGATGACTTGGTGGGAATAAATAGTGCAGTTCGTTACTTACGAAGTGGGGCTTTGCTTCTGGAGCACAAGTGGATACATGGGTATTGAATGTGATGCTGCTGAGTTTCCAGCTGTCTGTTTCAGTTTGATTATAGAGACAAAATAAGTTATGTTAGGAGTATAATCCCTTAGACCGGTATATTCCTTACTTGTGTATGCTCTCTTTGTAGACAGTGCTTAAGTTTTTGGCCTTCTGAGTTGGTTTTGTTTTTTTTTAAAACCATTTTTTATTTGCATATCATATACCTATAATTGTTAAGGGCTTTCATAACAGAAGTTTCTTGCTGAGCGTGACCCATCGAAGGTACTACAGTATGTTGAGGCCCTCAGGAAGAACTCTGGTTTATCAGGCTGTTGTGCAGAGAAAGTTGATGGCACAAGTCTAGTGAGCCAGTTGAATTTCTTTGATGTTTCCAGGTCAATTTTAAATTGTGACTCTAGGGAGCTTTCAAATATCTGTAGGATATGAACATCCTGAACTAGAGGTGCTAGAAAGTCAAAGGAGATGGCAAGGAAGGGATACTTGTGGACATCTTTTTAAGGATGAGGTGAATTGTACTCTGCAGAAGTCTTTTTCCTTCTGTTGGTTATAGAAGGAGCCTAGACTAGATGTCTAACACTTAGACCTCGCTGAGATAAATCCTACCTTTGCAGAGAGAGGGGCCTGGCTGAAACTCAGTATGTGAACTCACACTAAATATGCTCTCAGCAAAGCGGCCTTTCTTTGCACAAAATACATTGGTATTGCTTCAGTCTGGTTTATATTGGAAATCTTGAATGGTAGGAATCAAACAAAGAATTAAGGCCAATGCAATACTTGTCCTGATAGATTTATCATATACTAACATCTTGCTGTTCACTTTCCTGTCTGTGAAAGGACCTGTTGTTGTACTTGCCATGGAACCTGGTCCGAAAGGATGTGCTGGAGTGCTAGAGATGGCCCACACTTGTGCTCCTGCCAGGTGGTGTACTGACATCCAAGAGATGGCAGTGAAAAACAGCTGGAGCAATAACCTCCTCCCCTTCTCAGCCAAAACACAGAATGTATATTCCCTGCCTTTTTGATTAATTATTTGCCATCTGCAGTGTGTCTCTTGGGAATGAGGGGTGAGGTGCAGAGGACAGTTATCCCCAGATAAATAGTATGAAATTTAGAACAAGACCAACATAGCTACTGTTAGGTAGCTCTGCTGGCATTAGAAGCATTCTTTGCTCTGTGGGACACGTATGTTTTTATTCTGTAATGAGTTTATGCCATCTGAGATTAAAACTATGAATATGTAAGTCTTACTGGAGAACTATGAGAAAGTATTTCTTGCAAAGAAGCTTTTAGATTAATTGCCATTTAATTCTACTCCATTGTTGTAACTCTAAAACGATGCTTTTGGATTAATTTGTAGAAACCAATAGATAAAGTAGGTCACCAATAATAAGAACTTTGAGAGATTTGTAGTAGAATAGTTTTTTCTAATTTATATTGTTTTTAAAATGAATGCTTACTGTTATTTCATTGTTCTGACTTATATGAGTCTATTCAATTTTAATACGATTTCAGGATTGATGAAACCTAAGAAATTCATTTCATGTATAGTCTTTGTGTTGAATTTCATGCCGTTTTGTATAATTTATCTTAAATAATGCTTCTAAATTCAAAAAGACTTCATTATGCCTTAGAAGTGTTATCTGGATTAGAGATTGACAGCTGTACAACCCCTGTCATTCCAAACAGGTGAAAACCATGGAAAGTGTACACTGATTTAGTATTATCCTTCATTCAAACCTGAAAAGACAGTAATCAGAGTATGCGTAAAGTATGTGTGAGCTAGTAGCACTGATGCTTTAAAATGTGTTGAATACTGAAAATCACTTCAGATTTATTTATTTCTCTCTTCTCTGCAGCCTGCTGTAGAATACAGAAGGCTTCTGGATAGACTTCACAGACTGGAGCGGGACCTCCTGAAGAGGTTCCTTCTGGTAAAGCAGGAGGAATATTATGCAAAAGCTTATAGACAGCTGGCTGTTACCCAGAGAAAGGAGCTCCATAGTATCTTTTTTACACAGATAACAAATGCTACTTTCAAGGGAGAACTGAAGTTGGAAGCAGCTAAAACATTAGTGGAAGATTACTCTAAAATACAGGTAATAGGATGATAACTCCATTCCTAACCTAATGACAGAATACAAACCCGCAGTAACTTTAGAGAAATGTTTCAGGATAAATGTTATCACTTTTATAACTAATTTTCTTAGGAAGAATTTTAAAAAGTATAGTGCCATCATTATCCACATCTAAACGTCTACACAACTGTATATTGATGCATACGCACAGCCTTTCTCTACAACAGTGAGTTAAATATATTTGCCATAACATTATGTGCTTAGTGCTGACTTTTGTTTTCATGGGTAATATTTCCAAAGCACCCAAGTGCTTAAAGCTTGTCTTTACTGATCAGGGAAAATAAGACTAGTAGCTCACCTTTATCATGCAGAAGAAACAAGTTTGAAAACATGTCTACACCATGCAGTGGGAAATTGTGTAATATAAGTCCCCAGTTTTGCAGTGAATATTTTGATACATCTGCACATCTTGGAGCTCTGCTTAGCTCCTGAAAGCTCTGTTGGTGCAGCTCTGCCCCTAAGCCCTCCCCCACAGGATGGTCTGAGAGCAGATTTGTGCTCGTGCAGCAAACTTCTGGTTCCAGGTCTACCCTCTCTGGTGTTAATGGGGCCCTCAGCATGGTACAGAAATGCTAGAGTGCCATTTTCAAAAGTAATTTCAGCCCAAATAAAGGGACTTGGGCAACTAAGAGAACAGTTAGGTACCTAAATCTATTTTATGAATGGCATTTTCTAAAGCAGATCAGACACTGTCTAATGAATGATAAGTACCTTTGGATGCCTGTCTGTATAGGCATTTTCAAAACCCCCTAGGCATCAAGTGCTTTTCTGTACTTCAGAAGATGTACTGAGCCCTGCAATCCAAATGTGTAGATTATTGAAATTATACTATGTCTGAAGTGCTATGGTTTTGTACTTTGAGGGGTTGAGTATCTCTAGCTTACGCAGTCAGGGATGCTGATGAAGGGTATGTTCAGAACTTTAGTTTTGGTTTCAGTTACATTTTAAGTCTCTTGCAACAGAATAGCTTGAGTTTTTTCCTCAAGATTGTGGGTTTTGGGGGTTTTTTTTTACTCCATTTCTGTTGAAAGTTAGTGTTCTAGATTCGAAAAATTCTGGGAATTGTTCTTCTGGCTGCTTCTTGAAGAAGAGTATGGTTGTTGTGGTCCTACAGGTTGAGGGCCTGGAGGTTAAAAAGCAACATCTGGAAAGCAGATGTCAAAACATGTAAGGCCCACTCCTAAAACTAGATGCACTGTCAGATCTCAGTACAGAAAAGCCACACATGGGCCATTATCAGATGTAGATGCAGCAAGCACTTGTGCAAAAGACAGTTGAGCAGCCAGCAGAAGATAGAGCAAGTGAAAGAAGTTTTGACAATGCTTTGGCTGCTCAGACATGGGTCACCTAAGTATCAGACCTCATCTTGGCTATCTGATGCTAGCAGAATGTCTGCTATAGACCATTGTGCGCCTACCTCCAGTCTCTACCAGACCCACTTGTAGGTACCTAAGCCCTTTCTGTTCCGCACTGTTGGAAGCAGGAACTTCTGAGCCAGCCTGTGTGCAGCGGGCTTGGCTTTCCCCATGCTGTACTGGATACATGTGGAAGACTTATCCTTGGCTTTGAAGTCAATTTAGACACCTTTGAAAATGTTACCCTTTATTTATGTAATCATACAACATATTGTAAAGAAAAGAGAAGGGGGGGGAGGGGGAGAAAAGGAGGACATGATGCCACTTACTGCTGTTACTGAACACACGCTGTCTTCAGGTCCCAATTCAAGAAGACCTTTCAGCCTGTAGATAGTTTTAAGCAGGAACAGTTCTACTAACACTGGTAGGGTTGCATGTGTGTTTAATTGTGGGTACCTGATCAAATGACCTGTTAACTCAGGGCTCTCAGGAGGTGCACTGACTATTCAGGAGAGTACACACAAGATTGAGGTATTTGGGCCAAAAGCGCAGCCATTATTTATTTTGTTTTGTTGAAATAACAGTCATAATTTGACATAATCATTAAGTTGATATAAGCTTATTGTTTTTCACTTGTAAGAGCTTTTTAACTTTGCCCTGTTAATGAACAAATCTGGTCTGATACCCACAGGTGTTAGCTGAAATTAACGTTACATCTAATTAAATATATTTGTTCACATTCTTTCCTGTAGGGAGACATTGAAGAGCTAATGGATTTTTTGCAAGCTAGCAAGAAATATCATCTGAATAGAAGATTTGCTTACAGAGAGTATCTTATAAGTAAGATACAGTTAAGGGATTCTCAAGCCTCTGCTCTTATAAATGCAGCAGCAACCCAGATATCAAGTCTCATTAATAAGATGGAAAGGTGAATATCTCAATTGTTTTCTTAGCAGCCATTTGACTACGTTAGCTCAGACAATAGAATACTCTTCAAAAGTCTTTGTCTGTGTTACCTAGCAGGAAAGGTGTATAAAAACTTTATCTTCTAAGTTAATTCTAAGAAAATATTTTGTAACTGGTGACTTTGTTAGTTAATATCCCAGCAGACACTACGGTGAGGCTTTGTTGTTTGTGTCCACTTTGTACAGCACAGAGATGAATTGCTGGGAACGTGTATAGTACCTGTTTGTAATTCTGACTTCAGTGGGAACCAGACTCATGTAAGAGTCTCAATGTCCTTATACATCTATTATTCATGTAAATAGTCCTCAATCATATGAAAAGTCCTACCAGAGTCCATTGCAACCTGTACCAGTTAAGACCATTTGTCTGGGTTCTTTACGCGCAAATATCTGGATTTAACAGAAAAGACCTATTTTGATTCACTTGTGATTGAATGTGTTTGAGGAGCTGGATGTACTCGAAAGCATGAATATTTTCTAAAGAAAATTGACTAAGTTTATAAATAATGTAACTGGGGAGGATCTTGACTAGCAGAAAATACATCTGTTGCAGGGAATATTAAAAAGTAAAGGTCAGGTGAAGTAAAAAGTAGATCTGGAAATGGACTGTTGTAATACAATCATTTAATTTATTTGGGATATTACACCAGATCCAGGCTGATTCAAGTACTCTATGTGAGGATACTCATAGTCAAGGTAGAGAGATAGAAATGGTGACATACCAGACACATAGTTATTTAAAATTACGTGGCAATGTGGAGCACTGAGAGACCTCTTGCTGCTACCCAGAGAACTGTGGCATATCTTAGTCTGGCATACAGAGAGATTACTGAGGAGCACACCAGTGCAGTAAAATACGTTAGTGGGCAGGAAAACAACCTAGCACTGCTGCTGTTGATCCTGTGCATGCAGCTTTATGTGCATATTTTAGATGTCTATTAGTGTCAGTCACTGACAACATGTGGAACATGCATTAAGAGAACAAGTATAAATATCAGTCTTTACATTGTGGTTTTTCTTTCGTAATGTTGACTTAATTTAAAAGTAATTTAATATTAGGAAGCAGGAAGTCTGTTAAAAGCTACCCAAGATTGCATCTGTTGTTATGATAAAGTCATTTACCTGGGTTTTTTTTGTAACTTTTCCTTGCTCTTCTTTTTGATTGTCCTGTGTGCTGCCTCATTGGAATCATACCCTAAGTTTAGCCTCAAGATTTGTTGATCAGAGAGAGGTTCTTCCAGTATGCTTGCACCCTTTGCCTTTTTTGCAAACATCTGCAGCTATGTGGCTCAAAGACAAAAATAAATGTCTTGGCATAGGAAATATAATCCAGGTACATCTTTCACAGAGAGTTCCCTTCCATCAGTTCATGCCGCTCTTTGGAATCGGATTGTGAGAAAAGTTCTGAGATGTTTTCACAGATGTTGTGGTTATGTGAAATGCCTTCGTGAGAAGCTCTTACCTGTATGACCACTGCATCCGTGGCTTAAATCATTGCAGCGAACAACTGGGACTTCTCAGGCTGGAAAAATAGGTTCTACTCATTGTTTTGTGCCTGTTATTGCACCTAACAGTCACAAAACAGATCAACTACAAAACAGAGAGAACGTGTAGTATTAGTAATCCAAGACCTCATGGATCTCATCCCAAAAATGTACCAAAAAAAAAAAAAAAACTACCCAAAAACTTCCAAAACCAACAAGCATCATTACCAAGATGAAAAATTAATTTTTCTAGCATTCCCCTATTAAACTTCTCAGAGTATGCAATGGTCATAGTTCTCTGCGGACAAAGGAAACTTGTCCATAGTTGGAGACAGCATTTGTTGAGAAACAATCTCATCTGACTTTCTGGGACTAGAACTAGTTATTTTCCTCTAACTTCCCACACCTGCTGCAGCAGGACTTTCAGGCAAATGTTGGCCAAACTGTTATGTTATTATTCATTCTCTAGCTATTGAGATTATGAAATTCCAGAATGTAATATTTCAGATTATTTGCTAGTCTTTTTTTTTTTTCTACAGGCAAACTGAAATATCCTAATATAAACCCTGAGGAAGTTATTATCTATGCTAGGTAGGCTTGTATTTCAGTTTGTAATTATAAAGTGATTTAGGGAATATTTACAAATTAGAGCATTAAAATTTGAGCAGCAAGAGAAGTCTGGTCTGAATGTCTGGTACTTTACATTTGTATCCATAATGTCCTCTTATTTTTCACTTTAGCATTGAATCTGCTTGTTTAAGTATAGACACAGATCTGTTTTAATCTATTGTGTCCAGCTTTAATAGCGTGCCTTAAACTTACTGTCATAAATGGAATTTTAAAATGCAGAACTGTTTGTAGGGAGAAGAGAAACTGAGAAAAGATGTAGATTAGATATATCATAGATAAACAGATTCAGGAATACATAAACCAGCAGATAAATGATGAGGAGAGAGGTCTTTTAAAAATGGAGCGTAGTAGGATGTTTAAAATTTAGCAGATAGCAAGGCAATTTCAAATTGCATGGAAAAGATTCTGTGCAGCCAGAAACAAAGGTTATAAAAAGCAAAATAAAACCAAACATTCTAGGGAGGGTTGTGAACGTTTTAAATGAAATAGAGCAGCCAGTTCTCAAGCTGGGCTTTCTAAAGATAGTATTTAAATAAAATGTCCCGTTTGTCAGGACTGGCTGTGGGTACTCAGTGCCTTTGGAAATCAAATCCATGGACTGCAGTGCCAAAAGGCAGGAAAGCAAGTTTTAAAATATAATCCGTAATGATAGATTTCAAGGATGTCTAACTAGGCTTGACATTTAAGAATAAATGGGCAGGAGGGCAATACGTTTTCCCTTAAAGAATAAATGGGCAGGAGGGCAATACTTGAGGCAGTATTTATCCTGGGTTGTTCCGGCTATCCCCAGAGGCATGAGATTTTCGACGTTTTTGAACTACAGCAGCTGTAACATGTTGCATCGTTCTTTTGCCAGTATCTGCTTGTTCACAAGAAGTTTTCTTCCTTCTTTGGTATCTTAAAAACTGAATCCATTTCTGCTGACTCGCTAGGTATGAACAACTCAAGCTCCTTTATAAATTCCTCCCAAAATTTTAATTTTTATAAGACCTCAAGCACTTCTTGTGATCTGTGCTTTTAAAGTAGGCAATTGATTAACTTTGACGTGAAAGTTCAAAGCAAAATATCTCGTATTGGTCTCTTACTTACTCTTCTGAATAATCTCAGTTTATATGGACCTTGTTATAAGCAAAGTAATTTTCTGAACAGTATCCTGCTGGACCTTTCAGTGAGTTGGTATTGGAAAGTGAATGCCTCCAGCAGTAATGCATTAGTATAAAATTTTCTAATAATCTCTTAAAACCTTTTCTGTTTGTAGCACTTTGCTATGTAGAGCATTTATTGCTCTGAATTATTTACCTAAAGTTTGGGTTTTGGGCACTTTCAAGGTGCAGGAGAAATCCTGAAGTATCTGAAGCAGAGTAACGTGGGCACCGTCTTGCAAGTTCTCTCTGTATAGTCTCTGCATAGTGCTGTGATTCAGCCTCTGTGTACATCCAGGCTGGTACAACTTTCCTGTTTCACACCTATCTCCCTTATGTTTTAGTGACGCTCCTGTGCCTTCTCTAGCTGTCATAAAACAATCTTCCTTTGCTGGGGTCCAGCATCACTTAGTTCTCCATAGCATCAAATACAAACTACTACTTTTTACTTTTAGTGCCCTCACTTCACACTTTCTCCTGATTTTGTTGGCTTTCATTCAGTACAGAGAAGTCAAGGTCTGCCTGTGATTGACCTATGATACTGCTGCTGTTGGCCACACACTTCATCTCTGTTCCTTCCATGGCGCTTGCTGCATTTCGGAGGATCTCCCTGTAAACATCCTTGTCATTATTGCAGTATTCTCCTTCATTAAAATTCTCCTTGTTCAAAGACACTAAACATGTGCCTGCACATTTCTTCAGTGATTAGATGTCTGGTATGCTGAGACCAAGCAGTTTATCATACAGTCTATACTGTCTCACTATCTTTCTCTTCTCCTCTTATTTTGTGTTTCAGTTCAGAGTCCTTCGGGAACAAAGACGTCTTTTAATTCTAATACTGTAATTGTTTTTATACTGTATTTATATGAAACCAGAAATGAAGGTCTCTTGCCAGGATTGAGCCTTCTAGGAATTATTGTAATACTGATTAATGTAAGTAAGTTGCCACATAAACTCCCATAGACTTCTGTGGTGGTAGGCATTTTGCCCATTATTTTTGTTATCTGGGATTTTTAAATAAGTAGATTCCAAATAAATCAAGAGATAGGTTTTACAGTACTGCATCACCTTCAGTTTGAGCTGTGGACATATTGGATCTAAAAATAAATCAACAACCTGAAACTGAAATAATGTAGACTTTTTTTTTTTTCTTTCTTCTTCATCCTAAGAATAGGTAGGTATATATCATAAGAATAGGTAGGTATATATAATCTTCTAGTCATTCTATGTTGCATGGCTTTTCCTGTATCTTTCATTGGCTGGATGGTACCAGCACATCTATCTTTCTCTATTGCAGCCAGAAAGTGTTTGGACAACATGCAGGTTCAGGTCAGGAATTGGTACTTTCTACTCAAAGTTCCATGTTGTCCTTTTTGACCCCACATTTTGGAAGTCCACTGTGTTTAATATTAGAAATTATGACTCACAAATGTCCAACAGCCTGGTCTGAATTAAGATGTTCTTTTATTCTTCTGTTGTCTGAGAAGGATTTGGGGAATTTCTGGTGTAAATGTAATAGCAGGTAATTTTTGAAATTCAATTTGAGTTTGTGGAGGAGGAGGTTTTTCTAACTGTTGCAGTCATGGTTGGGATCTTGCTTACTCTTTGAAATTAAATACTGTAGCAACTGGAGGTAGACCATAGTCTTAAACTTACATTTGAAAGCACTGTGTGCTTAAGACTGAGAATTTGCTCTGTTAGATTATTGTCTTTCACGATTAGTTTGAAATCGTTATAATTTTTCTGATGATGTAAATGTAATAGGAAATCTGAATATAAATCTTTTCATGGATATGATTGCTTTATATCTTTAAAATAATTTTTAATTGTTTTTACTTGATTAGATTACATCCTTTAAAGAGAAAATTGTTTCTAATGAGGAGAAGGAGTTATAAAAGACATCTGGAATTGCATTCCAGGGGCATTAAATGAAAAATGTAAATATTATGAATAATATATAAGGCTTAAAATGTCTCATTTGAATATCGCTTACATTACTAACTGATATGTAATTGGTTTTGCATTTGCTTTCCCTTTCTTCCTTCTTCCTGTTCCTTCTTCATACACCTTCACTCTACCTTCACAAACTGCCTCAATTCTACACTCATCTCTGAGATTATCTTTCCGTTATCCACTTGCTTGTTTGATCCCCTCAGGTATCACTGCTAAAGAAACAAATATCATTTTGTGTGTCTACTTTGTTGAGCCTTATTATGGTACTAATTGCCTCTAATATCCTTTTGCTCTTAAGAATTTGGGGTAACAGGCTTCAAACACTGTTATTACAGAGCAGGTCATCTACCTGAAAGTCATTTGGGAGTGCTGCTGGACCGAGCCGAGGCTGAAATTAATTCTGTTAAGCAGAAATTTGATCATGATTTAAAACAAGAAAAGCAAAAGCTTCACCAGAAACTCATTACCAAGCGAAGGCGGGAAATGCTACAAAAGGTAATTATTTTCAGTATATTTATTTTCACTGGGCTTATCATGAATTAAAAATGGAATTAATTGAAAAATAAAGTGTAGTTCTTAGGACAGGCGTCAACACTGCCAGCAGCACGGATGAAAATAAGTGTCTGTTGTTTTTAGCTGTGTACCGCCAGGTGCTGTATTAATTATGCGGTAATTAATAGCTATTCTTTTAGAAAAACCTGCAAGAAATATAACTGGAGAAACTTGTGAAGGCCCTCTATTTAGTCTAACCTGTCAAAGGGGGTTATGACAAGCCTCTGTAATGTGCAAACAGGCAAAAGCCAACTGAAGTTCTGGAGTCGGTGAGGGAGATGGCACAGATCTGTGACAGTTGTCGTTTTCTGTGGGTTTCCTGGCTATGTGTGTCGTGTCATGCGAATGACTTCTACAGTATAGTTAAAATTCAGCTACAAAACAAAACTATGTAAAAGATGCTGTACCTATGGCTGCTTGTGGTAGGACTCATGTCGCCTAACCTCAGCCATCTAAAAATCAAGGCTAGCTCCAAATCATCTCGTAATGGAAGATGACTTGCAGGTGATCTGAGATAAATTGAAGGGAGTTGCTATCCAAAGGTCCCTATCTTTCTCTGCCTAAAGTATGTAGAAAAAACTGTCTTGGATTAGGTGATATTTCTTTAGATGACCAAAGTTAGGTGAGATTAATTTTACCTTTTGTGGGATATGTGTTTCAGTGTTTTCTGCTCTTTAACAGATATCAGTGCAAGAAAAGACAGCAGGTATAACAATGGAGACTTCATTTGTTGTATTTATTCTCAGTATAGGTAGCTTTGGTTTAGCTTTCCAATGGAATTGTTGCATGCTGTAAGATGGGGAAAATAAAATAAAAAAAAAAACAACCCTTTTTTCCTCTTTTTTTTTAATTTTTTTTGTCCTTCTTTTTCTTCCTTTTCTTCCTTGGTATTTGATCCAGATTCACTTCTGGAATGCTGCCAGATCATTACAGTTCAGCCAGTTGGGATTATGTCAAACCACAAGATCATGCATTTGTTTAGGTGTTAGCCCTTCTATCTAACAATAAGCTGAATTATCACAGGCCTGCTAGGTGCACACAAAACCATCGTGTCAAGGGCTAGGTAGGTCTCTGGACGCTGAAAAGCAGTTTTGAGAACACTGAAAAACAAAAGTATGAAATTTTGCGTTGCTATGAAATACATATTTAAAGAGCTAGAATTTGAGATGTTCCTTCTCTTAACCTTGTTCCTCCTTTTTGGAAATGAATCAGCAGAAAGAGCATCGGAAGGAGCAGCTGTCACTTGGAGACGCCTTCAAAACTACTAAGGAGGTCACTCACTACCTGAACCACTGGAAAAATATTCTGAGTGATCACACCGTTGAATTTGAAGAACTTAATAAAAAGCTTGACAATGAGGCCAGTGAAGAGCTGAAAGAGCTTCTATTTAGTCTAACAGAGAAAACTGTTGAAGAGCTTAAACATGTTCAGTATGGAGTATTTGTGCAAGAACTGGTAAAGCTCAGTGTGCCAAAGATGTTCCTGCTGGAAGCTGTGGAGGAGCATAAAAAAGAGATGGTTGTTAAACATGAACAGCTTGAGAGGCAAGAGCGTGACAAGAGCACGGCTGCTGAAGAGCTGCTTCAGCTCACCGGGCAGAAGCTGAGAAAAGAACTGGAAATGAGACTTTTGGAACAAAAAAAATTAAGGAGCTGGGAACAATCAGTATTCATGCAAGTATCTCTGTACCCTTTTCTTAGTTATTCTTGCAAATAGAGATGAACTAAGAGTTTTCACACCTGTCTGGGTATAAGTCCTAATGGTCAGTTCTCTATTGTGCACTTGGGAATTGATTTTTTCACAGGCGCTCAGCCCCTGCAGCGCCAGTGGGTGAGCCAGCACTCCTAGCACTGCAGTGGAAATCCCAGGAAATGGCAGTTTTGAAAGTAAAAAGGTGGAGTGTTTTTTATACCTCTGTTCGCTCCGTGTCAGGTTTCACTTGCACATCTTTTGTTATTATTCTTAGTCTGTTCTCAGAGGTCCAGCACTTTGGAAATGTCATTTAGTATGTCAGGCCTAATTAGCCCCACGTTCAATTTCGATATATTCCTTCCAGCCACAAGGCAAGCCTTACTCATCGGGTGCTCATTTTAGCTCTGCCACAGTATTTCCCCATATTTCATAAACACACAGCACAGTAGTGTACCTCTCCAGCTCATGGTTCCATGCATCAGACTTGGCCAATCTGGCCTGCTGACAAAGTGTCCCTTGCACCAAGCCCCCAGCCAGAGAGGTGTCATGGCATGGGTGATTTTGCAGAGAGGTTTGCTGGCCCTGGACACGCATTTTGGCCATCACTGCCTGCTATGATGTGACCCTGGGGAGGTGGGAAAGCGAGTGGTGGCCTTTGGGAGACTTTGTTCAGGGAGAGACCATGGCTACAGCCAAGAGTTGACATGCGTGGTGCCTCTGAGATTGGGCAGCAAGCTCCCTGAGAGATTTGCACCATTTGTTAACATTTCTTCTTAGCTTTCAAGTACGTTTATGACTAGTTGTTGTATTACCTGAATATTTACACTACTACATTTCCTATACAATGTCCATTTAATAACAGACATTGTTAGACATGGGAACATGAAAAAATAGTCTTCTGTCAAAATTGCAGCTTTAGGGGAAGCAACTGGAACAGGAAAACCTATATTAGGCTGTCTGCCCCTGGAAAAAATGGACTGGGCATGAGAAATTGAACAGAGGGGGGAAAAAAAGAAGCATTAGTTAAGGTTTCTCCTTCATACCTCTTCTTTAAAGCAAAACAGATTTGCATGGGCACTTTTGTCCAGACAGCATCTTTGTAAGTTTGCCTGCTGCAGTGTCAAACCATATAAAAGAAATATGAAAAGAAACCTTGCCCATTGCATGTGTGCTTTGTTAAAGGAAAAAAAATCCATTTGTCTTGTTTTCATTCTAATTTCAAGGCCTTTGTATTTTATTCAGCATTTTAAATACTTTTATATAAGCCATTTCAGTGTAGTTTCTAGCTTGTCTTATTGTCTCTTATTTATATTGCTGCGAGCAGACCTGCACGAGCAGGGAAGTAGATTGTATGACCCAGCAGGTCCTTCCTATTTCTAACTTACAATTCCATGATAATTGTGTTCCAGCCTGCAGTGTTGCCTGTTGTATTTGTTAAATGCTATCTTTATTTACAGCAACAGTAAGCTGTTTGGTTTTTTTGCCGGTAAAATGCTGGAAAATACGTATTAAAAAAGCAGCATTTGCACAACTGTTCTATCAAAAGCCCCTTAAAATCTGTCACTGTCTTTGTGTTCAGTCCACTGTCTGTCAATTTTGATATTTCTATGACAGATGCCAGCTCTCATGTTTATGTTCTCATCTGCTGTCTAGTTTTCGCAAAGAATTATTTTGAATGATAACTTTTAATTTTTGTTGCTTATCAAAGAGACCATGAGTTAGTCCAAAATATTTATGAAGATCATTAATGCTTAAAGTCCTTTTTAAACATGGATGTGACAAAACTGTGATTTGCTGTGTTTTCTTTTATATCTCTGTCTATATAACTGTATATATGGATATATATTGTATGAATTTTCTTCTAAAAGTCTAAGACAACATGAGAAATGGTTAAGTAGACTGTAAATGCTTGCTTGGAGTAATATTCCCTTAAAGTAATTTTTTGAA
This sequence comes from Pygoscelis adeliae, assembly GCF_000699105.1. Classification (NCBI taxonomy): domain Eukaryota; kingdom Metazoa; phylum Chordata; class Aves; order Sphenisciformes; family Spheniscidae; genus Pygoscelis; species Pygoscelis adeliae. Next base: position 11,033,348 of record NW_008825167.1, read on the forward strand.
GAGAAAAACTTTATGCATTAAAAATGTTTTAATTTAGAATTTAGCTGTACTTAGCTGAATCAGTAAACAGAAATAAGGATTTCTAAACTCAGAAATAATTTAGTGAAATGATGAGGTGGTATAGGCCTGTGATATACTGAATAAAAACATCAGTCCTAATGGAACATACAGTATAATATATTTTTAAAAGAAAACTACTGTTTTAAAAATACACTCTTCATGCTTTAAATACAAATACATATTTTGGGAAATAGAGAAAATTTCCAAACAAAAAATTATGCTATTTTTTATTAAATACTCTTAAGGAAATATTTCAGTCACAAGGTAAGATGATGAATGTAGTCTAAGGATAGTCACAACTGAAAGATTGATTTAGGCTTTAGCATGCTTTATTTTTTAAGTCAACTTCAGCTTGACCTGAGGATCAGTTCCCCAGACTTCTGTGTTGAGAACCAACCTTCTACAAAATGGGAACTTTGAGGGATTCAAATTGCTGCTAAAATATAGTCTGTGTTGTTCAGATTGCTAAAAGCTTTTTTACAAAGTACAGGTGGAACCCTTGTGACTTGGTGATGGAAGGGATGACATATATGAGTTTATTATAAAGAGATACTTTTTTATTGTATTTTTTTCCCTTCTCAGTAGCTGTGTCTGCTAAGTGCTGGGAAACAGCACAGGGAGGCTTTACGGGAAGCTTTTATCTCGATTTCAGCCCTAAGTTCAGGGTTTATATTGTCTGAAGAGGTGGAAGGATAGGAAATGTGCTAGAAATTATTTATTTATTTTTTAAATATTCAAGAACTGTTTCCCCTTGAAAATGAACTTTCACAGTCCACGAAGTTCTGTATGCAGAATTTAAAGTATCCTCAAGGATATTTTGAACGTACTGAGCAGCTCAGTCCTATGTGTGGAATCATTAACTGATGTATGAATAAGACAAAAAAGGATGATCATTGTCATGTAAAGTATTTGTGTGCATGTCTCTTACATTTTATGTAAAATTGTCTATATCGCTGAACACCAAATGGCTTTCATTTTTTTAACAGGCAGCTTCTAAGTTTACCCCTCTCACTATCAGAAGAGGAATTGCTTAGAATGAGGCAAGAGCTGCACTGCTGCTTTTCTCAGGTGGACAGCAGCTTGGCTTGGCCTAAGACAAGAACCAGAACCTTGCTTCAGGCTTTTGAAGTGGAGCGGAGGAACACAGAACTGCTGAAAGTAGATCAGAATTCAGCAATGACAAGTAAACAGGTGGGAACGATGTGGGATCAGTGCGGGGATGTGCAAGGGGTTCATGGGTGTATCCGCAGGTTGTTGGCCTCGGCTGCAGATATGGGTCCATAGCTTCTCCATAGGTGTGACGGTGGTGCATGCTTCTGTCTGCGTGGATCGGTGGACCTTAATGATAATTGATTGGGTAGCAGTTGGGTAAATATTTTCTTCACGTGCGCCTGCGTATTTCTGCTGCTTGCATGTCCTCCAGCTTTCCCAAGAAGGCATAGGTATAAAGAAGTAGATGGGTGGCCAAAAGGGGCTGCATCTCTGAGGAGAGTCAACTGAAATGCCAAAAATCGGAGCAGTACTGAGTCTGGCTCTGAATGTCAGGGACAAATTGGGTCTTTTACAGCCCAAACTGAGGTTTCTCTGGCAGCCCCTACACAGTACTAAATCTGGCACTAAATCAAGGAAAGATTTAGGGAGTTTTTTTAGGGGAATGTCCTACACTGTCTTGTCCATGTAGGAAAGGGGTGAGGGGTGTTAATTCCTTCAGTAAAATGTAAAACCTGTGGAATCATAAATTATTTTCAGTTCTTAAATAGGAGGAAAAAAAGTGTTTCCTGTATGAATTGTATCTGATACCATCATAAAAAGGAGGACTTTCCCTTGCTTTGTTTTTGTTCAGTTATGTTTTCTAAATGTGTAAACTAACTTGGGTTAATTGTACTAGGAATTAGCCTAGTTCAAAACCCTAATAATTCCTAAAGTACTAAAGAAGGCAAATGACTTTGCAAAGCCTTATAGTTGAACAGATGTTACAATTTCCCCAAAAGTACATTATACTTAGTTGATATTCTTGTAAAGAAATACAAAGGTCAAGAATAATTTGATTACATGGAACGGTGCCCCTTAAGACTATCATGGTTCATTTGTCATTCATATACTGTGTCTTGAAAACAATGTAGTTCTTAAATTAATATTCTTTGTTCATTTTTAACCATACTGAGGAGACAACATATCAGTTAAAATCTTCTTATCACTGCTAAAGCTTGTTTTAAATCAGATTTATGTGCTAGCATTTTTCATGGAAAGGGTGAATACATAATTCTGCTTGAAAGAAACTAAAACTGAAATTTCCAACTTTGTCTGAATGTCTGAAAGGAATCTTCTGAATCAGTAGGCAGCACCTTCATTTTAGAAATGTTTTCTCAGTGAAAGTCGTCCTTGCCAAGTGTTCCATTAATTGGTGGATCTGCCAATAATAGCAAGTAATAATCTTAATGTTAGCATCCTCATAATACCTCTTAGAAATAAAGCATTTTGTGCTTATCTTCTTACAGCAGCATTCTAAAATGAAAAAAACAGGATCCAGGAATAGAAGTAAGATAGATATTCTGAAGAAATCTTTACAGGACAAAATTCTCATTTATGAAGACTCGGTGAAAGATGAAAATTTGAGTAAGGTAAGTGCAAACTTTTTCTGTAGTGAGGTCAAAACCTAGATCTTTAGTAATTAAAGAATGACAGTTTTCTATCAATGTGAATAAGAACCAGATAAAAAAGGTATAGTGACATGATGCATCTCTCTATTCTTGCATGCATTTTGTCAAGATGTTGTATTTCAAGCTTAACAGTTTAGGCTATGTTTTAATTTTTGCACCTTAGTTACAGAACTGATTTCATGTCTCACCCTTTTTTCTTCCAGTGGTTCTGGGGCTTGGCGTCTGCATGACTGCAAGACTCTGCTAGATCCTGTGGTTTTCTTAGTAAGGCTTTCAAAACATAGAGTCATAGAACAGTTTGGGTTGGAAGAGACCTTTAAAGGTCATCTAGTCCAAAGCCCCTGCAGTGAGCAGCGACATCTTCAACTAGATCAGATTGCTCAGAGCCCTGTCCAGCCTGACCTTGAATGCTTCCAGGGATTGGGCATCCACCACCTCTCTGGGCAACCTGTGCCAGTGTTTCACCACCCTCAGCGTAAAAAATTTCTTCCTTATATCTAGTCTAAATCTACCCTCTTTTAGTTTAAAACCATTACCTCTTGTCCTATTGCTACAGACCCTACTAAAAAGTTTGTCCCCATCTTTCTTATAAGCCCCCTTTAAATATTGAAAGGCCACCATAAGGTCTGCCCAAAGCCTTCTCTTCTCCAGGCTGAACAACTGCAACTCTCTCAGGCTTTCTTCATAGGAGAGGTGTTCCATCCCCCTGATCATTTTTGTGACCCTCCTCTGGACCCGCTCCAACAGGTCCGTGTCTTTCTTATGCTGAGGGCTCCAGAGCTGGACGCAGTACTCCAGGTGGGGTCTCACCAGAGCAGAGTAGAGGGGCAGAATCACCTCTCTCGACCTGCTGGCCACGCTTCTTTTGATGCAGCCCAGGATACGGTTGGCTTTCTGGGCTGCGAGTGCACATTGCTGGAAGGTGCTTCACTGCATACTTTGGTTGAACAAGATTTGGTTCTTGGACCTCTCCTGATGCTACTGAAAACCCAGAAATGGGTTCTTAGATCCAAAGACTTCTTGGGTAGGGGATGAGTTTATTTGTACAGAGCTTATTGAAAGGGAGCCTTGATTCTGGTGGGTATCTTTCAAAAGGCACACAGCCCCAGTCTGAAATTAATCCTTAAGGAATGAGTGGGGCCTATGCCAATATGGGATTTTGGAGACTTTTTCCTTCCCTGCCAGCAGATGTTCCATGAGGTCTTGTTCGTGTTCCTTAACCTTTCTCGCCTTCTCTTTCCCACTTGTAAAGTATGGGTAGTATTACTTTTGTATATCAGAGGAATGTTACAATGATAACTGTGTTAGACATAGGTGGTGCACAGCTATAAGAACTATGCAGAACAAGCAGGTGCCATTGGTAGTTAAAATTGGTAGATAAAAATAGTTTCACAAATGATTGCAATATCAATTTTAGTACCAATTTGGACAAAATTCTGTTTTTTACACGTCTTTCCTGTGCTTTTTATACTTGTATCCTGAGGAATGAAAAATACTGGGTCAACATGTTTATTCAGAAATAATTTCACTTTTATGTGAGAGCAACACATTGTTAGTATTGGTTGCAGATGATAAAAGCAAATGTTTTATCTAGTCCAGCACACAGTCTTTGAAAGTGAGAGCAGGTGCTTGGGCAAGAATGCAACAAGTGGGCAAGTGTGTTCTGGCACTCTTAAATAATGTAATAACTGTGGTCCAAGAATGCCCTAATCCTTTAATGGAGGTATTTAAACTTTTGGCTGCAATACCTAATGCTCTGACCTCCAAGATTTAGATTTTTTTTTTTTTCCTGTGTACTGTTACTTGAAAGTACCACGGAGTATGGGCTAAGCTCTTATATTACAAAAGGTACTGAATACTTGTTTGGTATGAATATTGCCTTACATTTTTGTTTAAATCTTGTTTTAAAATTGGAAAGTTAGCTTCTCTAAGCCTCATTGTTTCAGTTTTATATGCACCATCTGGCATACCTGTATTGTTCTAATTGTATGGCTGCAGATTAGTTATAAAAAGCCAAATGCTTTGGGCTTTTCCCAATAAGGAAGCTAAACTATTGTTAAAGAAAATCATTAGTTCTCACATTATCATTAGGACACAGAAGTATTGCAATAAACCTTATGCTGATCACGGAAGTAGAGTTTCTTTCTTTTGGCTGTTGCAATCTGTTACCTTGTTCCTCATTTAGAATCTTACACTTCTAAATTTTGCATTAATGTGAACACTTTTATCATCTGACTCAAAATTAACCATCTGAAGTTGCACAACCATTTCAAGGCAGGGAAAAAGGACAATGGAGCAATACAGCTCTGCTGTATTTCTGCCTTTGCTGCTGCTGTTCTCCTGCAGACTTCACACAGTGTCGTGGGTTCTGTCTCACTACAGGATGGCTGTAAAACGGTTTCCAGCTAATGCTTATGAAAGCAGCAGCAGGATGTGTTTTGTAACACTGTAGAACAGGTGTGACAGAGAAGAACAACTCAGCCAGGAGGTAGTGAGCTGGGGGGCCATGGCAAGAAGTTTGAAGCCTAGTCTTGGAGCACCCAAGACTATCATTGACTTCGCTGTGAAAATCCTCAAAAGCAGGCTATATCTACTTCTTTCGTGTTTCATAGCTGTTTTGAGCTGCCTTGTGTGTGAGGAAGTAGCTGTTCCTTTCTGAAATAGCAGTTACCTATCTCAGAAGAAACACAATGGTAAAAATACTGACATTCTTCAGTCTGTTTTCCCTGACGGGCTTAAAGAGAAACAATAATGAGACTTGCATGAGAAATGTCTTCAGAGTTGCAGGTAATCAAGTACATTTTCAGATTATTCCCTTTATTTGTAATATTTAGGACTGAGACTAGTTAGCAATTAGTCTGAACTAAATGTGGAATTTAGAAGTCAGTGCTTTCAAGCAATGGACTAATCATAGTGTATTTACAGCATTGACAATTTTTGTGTAGTTTGGATGTTTCAGGTGGAATCAGCAGCAAATGTTCAGACCTCCGGGAGCTGATTCATCATAACCAAAGTAGTTTGACGCTCAAATAATATTATGTCAAGCAGTATTTTACAGTCTTCTGTTTGATATGATAAAAGGCTTCAAGAATGGCCAGGGAATATTAGTTTATAACCAGTTATAATTTGGTTTGTAATCAATACTTGATCCAGTTTCTACTGAAGTCACCTTCTATGTCACACGGAAGTCAGGCCTACTTCCAAGCTTTGATTTTCACAAATGTATTTCTGTTTGCAGAGCTGTGATTTCAGAGCTGACAAGAGGCAGAAAGAAACTCAAGTGGCTAGGGGTAGATAGTAGTACCAGTTGAGTAATGCAACATTTTGTTTGGTTAAGAGCAGTTAATTTATTGTATAATGTTGAATAGATGCTGAATGATAAAGCTGAACGTCATTCCATGTATTCGGGCATGCTTAACGTATGGCTTCGTACTTAGTAATATGCAAATAGTATCTAGTTTTTCAGTTTGGACCATAAATCTTATGATTCATGGAATATACTGAACATATCATATAAGCTTCCTGTTACTTCAAGTGGTTGACAAAAGTTTAAGTGTTTCGGTCATCAATGTCATCTCTTTTGCCCTGTAATTCAGCTGCAATTAAAATATACGTTCTTGTGTCTCCTTATAAGTGAACTCTGAGTTGTCAAACTGCATTTCCATCCTTATTCATTATTCATTTTAATGGGCTCAAACTTACACTAAAGGTGATCACTCATTTACTCATTCATCTATTCATTATTCATTCATTCATTCATCCCCAGATTTTATGTATGTATAATTCATTTAAAATCCTTGTGTCTGAAACTGAGTCTCCTGTGAAGAAAGAAGCAAACTTTAAATTCAGTTGTGTGCACACCTGTCAAAACATTTGTGTAATTTTTTTTATCTGCATTTTTAAAGGTTTATGGCACATCCTGTTCCTAAACCACAAAGGCAGCCTTCAGATATTACTTACTAATTTTCTGTCATATAAAACAAATCATACTGCAAGCATATATTTTCCCCTTTTTTGAGAGACTGTAAAAATGTGTGTATTCTGGCAGGCAGTATCTTAGACATGTAAATAAAAGCTGGAAGAAAAGAAGGACCAGCTCCTCAGTGTGTATATGTTGTCATAACTCATGCAAGCTAGTAGTGTTGTAATAATTTCTGTTAGTTAGGAAGCTGCCCTAATACGTTGAATAGGAGCATCACATAGACTCTCAAGCATTAGTTCTTTTGAAAATGGACCTATTTACTTCTAGTCAGGTAGGTCTGCTTGATTTTTTTTTTTCCATTCCTTGAATAGGTGCTATTGTAATGAATATCATGATATGAATCATTTAGTCTCTTGTGACAAAAACATTGGTTGTTCTCATCCATCTTCATTTTCCTGCTTTTAAGTAAACTCAAAACTCAACATTGCTGAAGTTTGGAAAGGTGACTTGTGGCATTAGTTGTCCAGGCTGGTTCATTTCTAGCATGAATTGTGCTTTAAAGTGATGCCAGCTGTAGCGATGCATCTCCCTGAACACCTTGCTAGATAGCAGCTGCTGTTAGCGAAGTATTAAGTGGCTGGCTGAATCGGATATAAATTCCTTGCTTTCTTTTAGAAGCTATTTCTTCTGGTATTTGTTAACGTGTCTGTTTTACTGGTAAGGACTCACTTCCATTCCATCCTCTCTTTAACAATCACCTAAGAGAGCAACAACTTTCCACTGCCAAAAAGAGGGGTGAGGGCAAGTCAATGGAAACTTCACAAGTGAGACCTTAAAAAACTGGACAGTCAGACAATACAGCTCTGAAAATTGCTAATTGCTTTTGAGAACGTTGTCTTGTGTCACAGCGGTCAGTAGTATAACAATTAAATCAATGTGCCTTTCAGAACAAAAACTTGTGTCTTATTTGAGAAATTAGTCTTGTGCACAGGCTTTTGAAGAAAGACTTTTTTTATTATTATTATTTTTGTTTTAAATATTTACCTTGGCACTGAGGTGTGGAATAGTCTTGCTTCTAGGCCTTAGTCTTCTGTCACTGGCTCATAAGAATATCTTGAAATAACACTTTGGATTTTGAAAATAAATTTGCTTTGACAAGATAAATAAACCAAAACAAACAAACAAACTCCCCCAAAAAGCTGAGCTGGGGTGGGATTGGCTGTCTTGTGCAATCTATATCAAAGTTGTGACTTGTAGGATGTTCTGCGGAAGTTTTTATCTTTGATTTCCGATCGGTGCTGCTAGAGTACAGTGTACACCTTCGAATGCCTGTGAACTGCTGGACTGTGAGCTTAAATGGAAGATGCTAACGTTACTTGCTTTTCAGTAAGATGCATTCTACAGAAATCAAAAGGCCTCAAATTCACTTTAATAGGTTTCTTGCCTGCCTGCAAAGAACGTAGATGATAGATATAAAAAACTACTACTATTACTATTATTGAATTTTTTCCTACTGAAAACTGAAACATAGTAACAAGCAATGGATATTTCTGGATCTATCCTAAGGTAAATATCATCTACTTTTTTTTAACAAGTACTGGAAGGCAGCTCAGCTCTTTTTCCATAAACTCCCAATTTTGGCCATCTCTTATGCTTTTCAGTGGACATCTCTGCCTCCCAAGTTCAAAAATAACAGCTTAGGTTTTAGCAGTTTGGTTACCGTATTTCCAGCATGATCTCTGAGTTGAATTCTCCTCCTAACCCAAATATCCCATATGTTTATTTGTAACCCATATGCTTACTTATTATTTAGTGTCACACATCGGTATTATTCAAGATCGATTTGTTAGATTAAGAGTAATGTTGACAGACAACGTGTGTCTTTTAAGATGGAGATTTGTTAAAGATATCAAGAAAATGAATCTTGCCTCTACTTTGTGTCTCTACGATGATTTCTTACTCTTGTGTTGTAATTGGCTTAATTCACGTTAGTAGGAAATATTTTCTGAAGGTAACCTTCCATCTCTTGCATTCAAGGGCATTCCAGATGATGTAATAGAGACTTTGGAGAATATCACATGTGCACGAATGAGAGTATTACAAGCATATGTGGTTCCAAATCGCATTTTAAATTTAGCTCTATCTACTGGATAACAGAATTTGTATGATACACAATCACTCTTAGCAGGTCCCTTATCAATAAAATTTCCAGAGAAAATTCAGGGGCATCATGTTACATATTTATCATCTTAGGGATCTGAAAAATTGGTGGAAGTCTCCTTACATGGTCCTTTAAAACTAATCATGAATAGAGTCAGTAATGTATAATTCTGATTAGCATGAATAGAAAGCTAATAAGGTTTTAATGTCTTGAGTACATGCCATCTCGATTTGTGCAAAGATATTCTGAGGGGCAAAATCGGGTCTTGTGCCAACAGGAAGTCATACAGTGTCTAAAGACTACAGTTGACCTTTACAGTTTTGTAGTTCGCGCTTGCAGGGCAAATACTGTTTGTCTTTATTATTCTTATTTTACAGACTCATAAAACTGTAGAGAGGTTAAGACTGCATGTGTAAAGGTATACCACAGGATGCCTGCCATGCTAAGATACTAACCATGTAGGTATCTCAAATAGAGATGTTCATCTCTGCCTGCTCTTTAAGAGAGAGGCCAAACTTGATGGGATAAATACTTTTCCATAGAATGCAAATGTGAGTACCTGCTCTCAGCTGTCATGGTGATAGTAAACTTAACCAAAACTTATTTAAAAGTTTTTGAGATGCCTCCTTTGATGGCTGTGGTTCTTCCACTCTGTCACAGGCAGTAGTTACTTGAGCATTGCTGTTAAATGACATAATACTGGAAACTTCTGAAAATGCTGATTTCTGAAAACTTTTTTTTTTTTTTTTGGTATGCTGTGAAACCTGTTGGATTAGATTTGTCAGGACCAAAAGAGAATTTAGAGATGGAGTGAGGAAAAACCCTGCACTCTGATACCCATCAGTGTACAGATGGGCTGTTCCTGTGCTTAACTTTATTCTAAATCCAGTGTGTAGGGCAGCAGTTGATATCGACACCAGGTAGCAAAATTGGAGCTCTCATGGTTGCATGTGCTTTCTCTCTCTGTGTCTTCTCTCTCTTACAATCCAACTTCTGGGCCTGTATGGATAATAACAGAGAGAATATAAAACCAAACTGATAATTATTTACTGCCTTTGAGGATTCAGCTACCCAAATGTTAGATATGCAGTGTAGCCATCAACGTCTAACCTAGATATCCACACTTACATGTCAGTGGAAAAACATTTTTTAGAATACGAAACATACCGAGAAGTACCTTTTCCTTTTCTTTGACTATAAAGGGAGCTTAGAGTGACAAGCTCAGATGGAAGCATCTGAAGAGGGTAACTGCAGCTGGCTACTAGCCACACTGTCCTGCAGAAAAATGGTCACAATGGCAATATCACTGGCTGTGAATGTTGGTGGTATGGCACGGAGAGCTCATCAATCATGTATTTGATGGTGTGCTTGCACGTGCTGTGCTTGCCTTTCACCCTTGGATAATTTCTGTGGATGTCCCATCAGATGTGTGGCAGCAACACAGTTGTTGAGTTAAATCATTTTGATTTAATCCTGTATTATGTCAATTCAATCCAGTTTTAATCTTGTTTGAAATCCATTAGCAGTAGGCTCTTGATTTACAGTTTAACTTTTTTTAAATATAAGAGGATTTTTGGTTATTTGCTTAAATAATAGTAGGTGGAATTTCATTGGTCAATATTAACTGACGCCAATTTGAAACTAAATACAGTCTTTTTATAAATTTGGTATTTTTGCTAAACAGAAGAATGTATTTTTATCTTCCCATTTAACCAATCACATAGGTAAGCATAGGTTTATTTATATATATATTTTTTACTTTTATTATATTAAAAATAGACCCTCTATTTTAGGTTAGTATTTAATATTAGAGTTATGATTACCCTAAAACAAAGCCTGATCTCTTTGAAATAACTGACCTTACTGTAGGGGGTTTTTTGATCACTTAAACACAGTAAAAGCTTGGAATTTAATGTTAAAAGCACTTTTTAAAACAATGTATTACACTATAAGCGTTGATTTCTTTGCTTCTTTAATCCTGCTTGTTAATTACAGAGTACTAAAATCATGAGCATGTATGTAAGGTTTTCTGTTAATCTTGTTATCATTTGTCTTTTGGTATTTTTTAGGTGAAGTATGAGTTGCTGCTTGAGAAGGAGTGTCAACTACGTGATCTGGAAAATAACCTTGGAGAGTATATTGCTTCTTTAGCCTTTCAAAAGACTGTTAAAAAATCCAAAATGTTGGAGTTGTATACTGCTATCATAAGTGTGCAAGCTTTGCTCTTTGAACAACTGAGCACATCAAAAACCCTGTCAAAATTGGAATGTATTCAGATTTTGGAAGCACATAATCCTGTAAGTAATGAAGTTGTGAAAAGGAAAACTTTCTGTTAGGAGAGAGCAACTATCACAGTAGCTTATTTGACTTCGATTTAGCTGTGCTGGTTTGCAGCTCCTGGTGGTCCGGCCTGTAATTTCTGTGATTATGTGCACTTTGATGCACTCAGTAAAAAATAAAGAGAAGGAAAGTATTAGAGCCAGGGAAGATTATGTATTATTATTATTTATTTTTATTATAGTAGCATCCAGAGATCTACAGTCAGAAAGAGCAGTGTTTTGGTGGCTAGTTAATGTTGTAAGTTTTGCTGATCACAAGGAAGACAATTGGGAAGTGATTGTGAGTCATGACTGGGATAGTCTGTAAATGGTCATGACTGTGTTAGTAAAATCCATAACCACACGATACGCATCAATCATCGAGGTTTTTAAAGATGATATATACAACCTCCTACCTGTCTATCTCCCTCCAATCATGCTCATACAGTTTAAATAGTAGGAACTTTGGAAAGACCTCTACTTTCATCGTATTTATTACATACTTGGTATGTGTCAGTTTTCTTTTTTAATACTTCAGTGCTCTGTATTCATAAGGATTTTTTTTTTTTACGTCTGCTATTTGCAACCATCCAAGTGAGGCTTGGGAGAGCACTGGAGTAGAAAAAACAAAATGGGTTTTTAAGAGCAAAACCTCTTTGCTAGAGGGCATCATTAGACAGCTATTGCTGGGAAAACTTTTGGTTAAATTTTAATGCAGTCATCTCTACAGAGTTTCTCTTAGAATGGCAGTTAGAATGCTTATATGCTTCCAGTTTTGTTTAAATTTGTATTAAACAGGTGACCGAGAAGGCCAATAGCATCCTGGCCTGTATCAGAAATAGTGTGGCCAGCAGGAGTAGGGAAGTGATTGTCTCCCTGTACTCAGCACTGGTAAGACCACACCTCGAATACTGTGTTCAGTTTTGGGCCCCTCACTACAAGAAGGACGTTGAGGTGCTGGAGCGTGTCCAGAGAAGGGCAACGAGGCTGGTGAGGGGTCTGGAGAACAAGCCTTATGAGGAGCGGCTGAGGGAGCTGGGGTTGTTTAGCCTGGAGAAAAGGAGGCTGAGGGGAGACCTCAGCGCTCTCTACAACTACCTGAAAGGAGGTTGTAGCGAGGTGGGTGTCGGTCTCTTCTCCCAAGTAACTGGCGATAGGACGAGAGGAAATGGCCTCAAGTTGCACCAGGGGAGGTTTAGATTGGATATTAGGAAACATTTATTCACTGAAAGGGTTGTCAAGCATTGGAACAGGCTGCCCAGGGAAGTGGTTGAGTCACCATCCCTGGAGGGATTTTAGAAGAAAAGTAGATGTGGTGCTTATGGACATGGTTTAGTGGTGGACTTGGCAGTGTTAGGTTAACAGTTGGACTTCATGATCTTAAGGGTCTTTTCCAACCTAAATGATTCTATGATTCTATGAAATCTGTAGTAAATAGTAAGACTTGTATGGAGATGGAATATTAAAAATAATTTAATCTGGAACTATGGCCTTTCATGCAGTAAGTGTAAGAGGGCTCTGCAAAGAAGTTGCTTTTAGCTTCTCTGTCCTTGAACAGATGAAGAAAAAGGATTGAAGGAGAGACAGAAGAGAGATCTAGAGTAGCTAGCACTGGATTCTTTAACCAATGTGCAAGTACTGAGTTGAGCCCTATTTTGGGGGTGTGGGTGGGTGTGTGGAATTTAGGCACTGTTTAAAGTGCCTGTTAGGCTTGGTGTATGGGGACTGCCTCCTGGTGATCACACCTTTCTCTCTTGCTGTGTTTTATTTCTGCTCCTTTGTCACACTAGCTAGCAAATTTAAACACCTGTTACTTTAAAACAAATATATTGGAATACACAGAATTCCCTAATGCTGACGACATCAGTGATAGTTTTGCCAATCAGTGAAACAAACACATCCTGCTATATGTAAATTTGCTTCATTCCCTTAAAGATAGCAAGGTAATGTTCAGTTTTGGTGTTAGGAGAGTGGATCTAAGCTCCAATGTCAAATCTTCCTGACCAGGGAGCAGATACTTACTTAGAGACACCATGCTCCAATGGATTTCTAGTCTGAATACAGATGATGAGGTGGAGGAATAGATTAAAATTCAGCATGTTCTCCAAGCTACAGGTTGGGAAGTAGGGCGCTGAGATACGAAGCAACTTGTTTGAGGTCAGACAACAATGACTTTGGAAAACTGGAATATGAAGTCATCCTTCTGATGTCTAGTTTGATTCTTTGACCAAAGAGAGATCTTTGGCATGAGGGATCCAGTTCACTTAAGACTTCGGGTTTTAACCCTTTTGATTTTTAAAGCATTGTATTTTAACCCTGATTTTACCACACTAAATGTGAATTATTGTCTTTTAACTTCAAACCTCTTTGATGTTAGCTGTTGATTCAGTATAACTAAAACTAGTCAGTCTGAGTTTCTCAAGCTGTTTCAGTGGCTTTATGCAGCTTATAGATTAATTCTAATGGTGCCATTCTTTTGTTTCGATCTCAGCCATGCTGGTAGTGTACTTTCTAGATGTCCTCTACAGTGGAAGGTCTCAGAGAGCATTGACCCTTAACACAATGAAAATTGACTCATATCTTTCGGCATTGTTCTGATATTCATAGCATGCAAGTCATGTTTACTGAAGCCGTGCAATGAATTGGAAAGCGTAATGACTGCAAGTGGCTGGGTAGAATGAGAAATGAATAAACTAGTATCAGAAATTCTGATACCATCTTTTTTCTTCACTCCAAATGAAATTTGTTCTTCCCAGTTAAATTACGACTTTTTATCTTTACATGTTTTCAACCTCTAGGAGATTGAAGAACTTGACAGGAAGCTGGAGTATGAGATGCTGCATAAGGAGTCAGCTCAGCAGCAGCAGCATCTAATGAGTAGGCAGAGGTGGACTCCGGATGGATTGGGACTTTCAAATGAAGCTGTGGAAGCGAATGCAGACAGACAGGTGACAGTTCTGCTAAGACAGGCCATGAATAAATGTAGGCAATTTATAAATCTGCACCAGCAAAGGTAAGTGCTTTGGTCTCAGGTTTTACTAAGTTACTGCAGTCCCTATAGACTGTAAGATATCACGGAGAAAAAGCAGGCTAAATGGTCTGCTGGGTTGGGGAGGGACTATACATCTATGTTTGAACAGTACATTTTTGTGATGTGGCCAAGAGTATAACTGAGGAGTCTTGGGAATATTGAAACAAGAAACATGAAATAATAATAACTTAGTTACATATAGATTGTGATGTGTTGCATGGCAATCACTATTTCTTGATGGGGGCAGTGGAAAAATAACAATACTTCTTAGCAGCAAGGAGGAAAAGAATTTTAATCCTGTTCCATTGTCTCCCAAGAAGATAGTTAGGGACTTCAATGAAACTTGATCTGCTGGGGTCAGAGGAAGTAGCTGAGACAATTTAAATTGAGTTTCCATCTCCACTGTTACACTGTAGACTGAATTCCCTGTCACGCAATCATTTTTGATGGGGTATATAAACTCTTTTTCAGAGACAGGCTCAATTTCATTTTTCCCTGGACAGTTTTTAAGTAAAGATATCAGTGACCGAAAAAAAAAATGCCTCTTGGGAGGTATATAGAAATATCTGTCTTCCTAGCAAAAATGGGTGATAATTTGCAAAATTGCAAAATATTGTATTACATTCATTAGGGTTACAGGAGTTAGAAATTACATTTCCATGTGTATTGCACAGTATTAAAGGCCTACCACATTTCAAGGTTCATGTAAGATCCTGAGAGGATGCTTTCCATTACAAAGAGGGTTTTCCGTGAAACAACTGATATATTAAAAATGGCTTTGATAGGCTTTGAGTGGAGTTATTGCACTCTTAAGTCTGCTTTAATTCTGAAAGGGCTGGTGCTCTACTCAATGTAGATTAACAACTCTCCGGTTGCAGAAGTAGAGAGTCACTAGAAGAGCAGATAGGTTACTGGCTTGTGGATACTACCATAGAGATACGTCAGTGAAGCCTTCAAAGAAACTGCAACTAGGCTTTACTATTTACCTGAAAACATAATGGAAGAAAGAAGTTTTGTACTTTTGAAAAATGACATAAGGATGGCTTCATGATTTGGTCCAGAAACAAAAAAATCACCAGTGGTGAGGAAGTTAACTGTTTACTATTATATTCCAGCAACAAAAAGATCCACAACTTGCCATAAAGTGTGGTGATGAAATTTAAAGAAGAGGATGGGGACAGATTGAATTATGTTGCTTTGGAGCAATTCCAGATTTGAATCGTGTGCAAGAGCATAGCCTTTGATTCTGCTCTGATGTTTGCTTGGTGGTTCAGGGGAGAAAAGAGGAGAAGTTGGCTTATTTTAGAAGTTACGCTGCTCACCCAACTTGGCTGACAGAAAGATTCACTTCCTGAATGGATGACTTTCACATATTGTTACCTATAATATAGTCATTGCGCCTGGGAAGATTTCAATGTTAATTCTGTCTTTCACTTCAGCTTGAGAGATGAGCAATGGAATTGCGCAGTGCTTGAAGATCTCCTGGAAAATATAGAAATGGATGCATTTTTGGCACTTTATAGTCAGGTAAGCATGAAATTGAACAAAGCTTCCAAGTTTAAATTACAGCTGTATCTGGAAATCAGCTTTTCTTGCTTTTTTGGGAACCATTACAGATGTATTTGGACCCAGTTCTGCTAATAGTCACTACCGGTTCTGGTGTTTGCAGCCTGTATTATCATTCACTTCTATCATTCATTTAATTCTGACCTACTTTCAGCCTTTTGAATTTTACTGAGTTATACTTCTTTTTGTTCACTTACAAATCCTTTCCGGGGTTGTCCTGTTGCATTTCATTCTGTGGAGAGAACTAAATTGCCTGAGTTTCTGGTTTACAGACAGATTTACTGTCTGATTTTTCATGTAATGAGACAAGGGTTTTGTTTAGGCTTTAATCAGTGTTAGAAAGGGTTTGCATTGATCGTGTTAGAAAACTAAATGATAGAAGGACTGCTAGTTAAATTTTCTAGTATCATTACTCATATTGTTTTCAAAAAGAGCATCACCTCTTCAGGTAATTTGCTATCTGTTGGCTGCCTGTCAGTGCCATAAAAGGCATTAAAAATGAATTGCTGTTGTTGCCAAGTTTTATCTGCAGGCTTTAGTTGAGATATGTACCTAGCGTCAGAAAAGAGACTTGGTGTTGCAGCTTTTTACATCCAAGTATCTTGCCTCTCAGGGACAAGTGTGGTCGCAGTCACCTGTATCACAAATTGGGAGCTTCAGAGGCCAACAGGCCAAGGAGGGACCACTTAGACTAAGGGTCTCTCAGCTTTTCCTGTGTCTTGGCTTGTTTCTGCTCAGTTTTCTGAACTCTTTATCCTCTCTTGAGTTAGATGTCTATTTGAGGTCAGCTGCTCTCATGAAGAATTGGAGTGAGACTCCTGTATATTATATCTGTCTTAGGAGATTCACCTGGAAGGCAACACATGTTTTCAGATCCTTACTCTGGTTTGGGTAAGGAATTTGCATCAAGATCTGCTAAAGCTCACAGGAGCGTGTGTCGTGGTTTAAGCCCAGTCAGCAACTAAGCACCACACAGCCGGTCACTCACCACCACCACCCCTGCCCCACCCCCGGTGGGATGGGGGAGAGAATGGGAAAAGCAAAAGTAAAAAAAAACTCGTGGGTTGAGATAAGAACAGTCTAATACTTGAAATAATAGAAGAATAATAATAAATTGTAATGGAAAGTAAAACAATGAGGGGAGGGGAACAGGGAAAGGAAAAAACCTGATGCAACTGCTCACCACCCGCCGACCGATGCCCAGTCAGTCCCTGAGCAGCAATCTCTGCCCCCCAGCCAACTCTCCCCAGCTTATATACTGAGCATGATGTCACATGGTATAGAATATCCCTTTGGCCAGTTTGGGTCTGCTGTCCTGGCCGTGCCCCTTCCCAGCTTCTTGTGCCCCTCTTTGCTGGCAGAGTAGGGGAAGCTGAAAAGTCCTTGACTTAGTATAAACACTGCTTAGCAACAACTAAAACATCAGTGTGTTATCATCACATTATTCTCATGCTAAATCCAAAACACAGCACTATGCCAGCTACTAGGAAGAAAATTAACTCTATCCCAGCCAAAACCAGAACAGGGTGATAATCACTTCAGTCTCTGCCTCTTGTGTGGATGCTCGGGTTCCATTCAGAGTGGAGTCCTTCCATAAGCCTCGTTGGAAGAGACTTACCTCTGAATATCTAGCAGCCTGATGGCTAAGGTGCTGTCCTGGAATGGAGGATCTTACTTTGTGCTAATGAATTAAATCAGGCAGAGTGGGAATTCAAACCTCATCTTAACACTTTCCAAGAGCGTCCTATCCTCTGGGCATAATAATATAAACACCAAAAACGCATTCTGGTGTGTTTGCAGAGCGTAACATCTGAAGGTGTTTGCTGAGGAGGTCATGACCAGCATTACCAGTTTTATATCCAAGCTATGTGTTCCCTTAGATTTTGGGGTTTTTTTTAGTATTATTATTATTTTACTCTTTGATTTCCCTCCCACCCCCTGTTGCAACTATCTTTTTTCAAACCGGCTTGCTACCCTGTTGGCCTTAACATTTTGGATATTGTAAGCAGATGTGGCTGTCAGGAGCTGCTGAATTCTGTCCAGTCTTCAGTTCCTTCTCACTGTTTTCTGCCCCCATGGCATACTGCACATAGAGCTCCTAAAGTTTTATTGGGACTTCACAGAAATAGCATCCTGCTGACACTGATAAAAATTTCTGCTGCAGGCCTTCGTAGGGTGCTTATGATGTAAATATTCACATGATGGTGAGTTTTAATCTGATTATTTCTTTATAACTTTAAACTTTATATGTATTCATTTATGATCCTTTAAAATAACTTGTGTAATGCTGATGAAGTAGTCACCTGCTATTTTCAGTTATTCATTCAGTCATAAATTTGAGGCTTTATTTGTCCATTTGTAGATGCAGTTTGTCTAGTAGGTCAAGATTTCAGAACACTTTTCTAGGAGAAAAGATGATCTTTCGTCCTGTTCAATATTCCTTTTTTTTTTTTTCTTTTGTAAAACAGGTAAGGAATTAACGGGCTTGCATGAATATTTTGTTGACACGTACAGTGCTTCAGATACATGTTGAATGTGATAAATATAAGATAAATCTTAGATAAAATAAACTCCATTCAACTTCAGTGGAAAATAAATGTCAGAACAGATAGAAAAATTGAAAATGCTTTGGAAGGTCCTTGGGGCTTTGCTCATCTTTCTCTGTACTACTGTGGTTTAAGTCATTGGTCTTGGTGTGCTGTAGTCTTGTGAATTCTTTTTGTACTGTTTTGTTTTGTTTTTTTCCCTAGTTCATTATATATTTATCTGACAAAATATGCTGCATCCAGAAATGCTGGCCATTATAAAGGCTTTAAACAGCACAGACCAACTCCTCCAGATTAGCACTACTGAGACCGTTATCGTAGTTTAATTTCAATGCTTTTAAATCTGCCATTGCCTTGCAATCTTGTCCTAATTGAAGAGACCTTGTACAGTGTTTATTTAGCAATTTCATAGGCTGGCAAAAATAGTCACCGTTAAGTGGGAACTCTTAAAGAGAGCATGAAGACTGCATTAGTCTTATACTATGGTTCTTAGCTTGCCATACTCCTGGGCGTAGAAGGGTAGGAAGAAGATGCATGTAACAAGCCAGCTGCTCAGCAGAAGAGTTCTTATCTTGCAAAGGATGTTGTGAAATGTTTTTCTGCTGCTCTTGAGTTTGGTTGTCTCTGATAGAGCCTCAGCATCTACCTCCCTCATGAAGGCATGAATTCAGGAAGTGTGGCATGTTAAGATGAATGCTGAAGCAGCTGTGTAGGACTTGGTGGGAGGAAAGAGAAACAAAGCCGGTGGCTTGAGTGCTACTGCTGCTGGCTGTGAGTCATTCATTTCGAGGGAAACCCTATCGCAAGAGAGCTTGGCTCTTTTCTTAGCATTTCAGTTCAAAGACAGTGCTCTTTTTCTTTTGGAAGTGTTAATCATATTTATCGTTGGACTGCCCAGGACTAACCAGGAATTATTGTGGCACAATAATTGCACATTATTGTGGCTCGTTTCGGTCCTAGAAAGTTTTATAATTAAATACTGACACTTCTTGTTCTATATTCCCCAAGATCATACCACTGGGCTGGGGGGAAAGCTGGATATTGCTTTTCTGTAGCATAGGTAAGCCATATTGCTTAAGTTGCTTACAATTTAATTGTCTTCCTGTGATGGTTAAGTTTCTTTGGCACAGATACATTGTGAAAGAGCTTCTGAACAGCATGGTATGTATTCTGCAAGTTGAGAGGTTAAAATCATTGTTTTGCAGATTACAGATGCATGCAAACAGAATATGTCGTAATTTTCACAGTACCCAGTCCTCTTAGCACCCTAGCAGGTGAACAAGGACCCTTGATAATTACAGATTTTGGCATCTTGAAGACAGATATTAAAGAGCATCACTGTCACCTCACTGCACTTGGAAAACTGGATGCACTGTTCAGTGTATACTTGGGGGACTGTGTTTTGTGTTTTGTTCATAAGATTCCCTGAAGAAATAATCTGTGTAAATATGCATTAGATATACCATTGGGGTTTTTGTGTATATATTTATTCATATAAAGTGTAGCCCAGAGATATTCTGGGACATACTTTATTGAAATTCCATAAAACCTATAAATATTTACCCTGCAGATATACAAAACAAAATTACTGTTTTCAGCAAGTATAATAGTAAAATAACTCCAACTATAATTCCAAACCTAACTACTCTTAATTCAACTCTAAAGAAGTATGTGCTTAGTAGAAGAGTAATTTATTAATTTATTAAGGCTCACAGTGTAACATGTTCCTACTTTTGGATGTGCTTATCCTGTGAGCTGATAGATACGGGAATTGATTTTTAAATCTTCCCCCCTCCCCCCCCCACCCCGTTTTCTTACAATTTATAGAACACATTACATTGGCAAGTATTAGGAAACTATAGCTATTGTACCTCTATATCTTACACTCATTCTTTTCTTTAAAGAGGATTTTCCCCTTTAGACTAGTTTTCAGAACTGTGGATGCAGCCCTCTCTGGAAAACCAGATAAGTTTTACTTTCCTGCATTTCGTGTTTCAGCTTACATCCTTATCGAGGCAGATGTAGGTCAATAAGAGATTTGCTTGAATGATAGTGAGTTCAGGACCATAAGCCTCTGGCTGAGAAGTTACTTTTAAATAAGCTCATAGCTATAGCCCCAGGTACACTAGTTGCATTTTAGAGACGACAGATGATGCAGGCAGACTGTCATGTGGAAACAGCACAGTAAGCTTGAAACACAGCATGGATCGAGTTCATTGATTCTTGCATTAGTTGTTTAAGTACACATTGCTCGGTCCAAATACTTAAAAGTAATTCTGCTATTTGTAAACTACAATTCATTCCTGTTTTTATTTTGACCAAATTCAGAGAATACAAATGAGGTTGTTGGTGGCGCAAGTAGTATTTGTATCCATCAGATGTTATGAAAAAAGTGAATTCCTAATCTTTGTGGTACCTTACCTTATAATATACCTGGAGAATCAAACTCATCCCACCCTGGAGGGCTTTTGGTCTGACTAGTGTGACCATTCCTGTGTTTGCATGCACATTCATTTCTCCTTCCCGCTTCTGCAAGCTGGTCTGGGTAGCTGTGAGCATCTGAAAGTGCCGCTTGCTGCTGGTGCGTGTTCACACATCAGCACTCCCTTTGCCGTACATATGCTAGATGCACCTGGCCAGTGGGTACCTGTACCACTTTTGGTACTGTTGACAGCGTTGTGGCACCTTCTGCTGTGTTAGAAAAGCATTGAGGGTTGCCTCTCAGTCCAAATCATTCTTGATGCAGAAAGGTAAGGGTCAGAGTGGAGAAAATAACATTTTAAAGAGGAAACTATAACAGCGGAAAGCAGTACTGAAGTCATGATGTTTCGATCATCTGCATATAAATTACTAAGTTAAAAGTCCTGAGACCATTTAGCCAAAAAGGGCAGAATAGGTCACAGAGATGTGTCATTTTTATTCTCACTTAATGTTGTTTTTTGTAAGTTTCTAGAAGAATAGTTTTTATAGACCAAAAGTACAACACAGTCTGTATGCAACTATAGAAATTAAACTTAGATGTCTGTATTAAGATTTAAGCTCTTATTTACGTTCCTCCCCAGAGAAGAATCAAACCATTTCTCGCCCTCAGTAGCCTGAACAGACATGTCTTTTACCTAACTTCGGTGCCTGTTTAGGGTGAAAATATTGGATGTTTTAGATACCCCATCAACTTACTAATCTCTCATCAATCTTAGGATTTTGTCTTGTTCATTCTAATATCTCAGTGGTTTCCATGGAAAACCTATAACAACACTGAAGAGCGCAGGAAACTTTGGGAAACGGCTACTTTTCCTGCCTTTTGGAGAGGAGTTCTCTGCTTGGAGAACAGTTATGGGAAAAGGAGATTGATTGATTTCTTTATTTTGTGTGGCTGTCTAAATTTAGGTTAGGGCTGCTTTGGGGGTGATTGCTTTGTTTGTTTTTACATGGATTTAGCAGAAAGAATTGTCCTTTACAGAGCATCCTTTTGGTGAAATAGCTTCTTTCAAAGAAGATGATGCACGTAATACAGGGATCTCCTAGGTGCATTCGCTCCTCTGAATATTCATCATGCGAAAAAGAGGCAGAGTTCAAACATTTGCTGTGACATTTTCAATCCACTGTGGACAAAGAAATTGGCTGTCTTCCTGCATGGTGGGACCTTGTTCGGTTTTTATGTGACGTGGGCTTTGTAGTCATCTCCCCCATCAGTGCTTATAGGAGGGTCTACAGAGCGGAGGTGACTCCGCTGCCATGAGTCATCTCTGAACGTTTGACACGTTTTACCTAACTTTGGCTACCTGAGATACATGTATGGTTTGAATAGACTACAACAGCATTTTTCTGGCATCCTTTGAGGCATTTAACTTGCTTTAATTTGCTCTACTCTTTTCTTTCCATGTGGTTCTCAATATATTGTAGACTTCTCATATTTGATACGCGTGAGAAATCCTCAGAAACAGCTCTGGGGACACAGTGGTTTTGACAGCAGAGCTGAAAACAGCAACAGGGTTTTGGTGTTTGAAGGGGGGCGGGAAATGGGGCTGGTTGATTGTCTAGGGAACAACTAAATTTGAACTTAGTCTATTTGAGTGAGTGTCTGAAACCCTGAAATAACTGTTAATTCACATCAATTCACATTACTTGGAGAAAACATCGTGAATACTGGTATAGTGAGAATTTGTATTAATGCTATGAAAAACGTAACTTTTGTGATACTGTGATGCTGTGAAATGACACAAATTCAGAAATGTGTGGGGTGGACGCCAGGAACTGTTTAGTGTACTGCAACTTGAGTGTCATGAAATGGCCTGCCACCGACATGTATGCAGCATATTTAAGTCAGTATCACTTAGGTATGGTTTTCTTACTAGCACAGAGTTGGTGCAGCAGAGTGCCAGGCTTGCTGGGCTTCAGCCTGTGTATGGCAGAGGCAGCAAGAGCGAGCATGCTCTGTGAGTATGCTTTACCAATGACCTCTGGGCCAAAAAAGAGAGGATATCTGGAAAAAAAAACCCAACCCCAAAACAAAACCAGATGTTTCCTTCACCTCTTAACAAATGTTACAAGCTGTTCTCTGAGCTTATCACAGAATCTGGTGTTAAGAGAGGCTGAACAATGAAATGCTCAACCATGGCAACATGTAAATGTTGTCATTAGGTTTCAGAGGCTATTTTTGCCCCCCCCCCTAATTTCACAGACCAAGGAATGCCATATCGCTTCATCGCCATCTTGAACAGATTTCTTTATAATAGTACAATCCATAAATTAACTAAACCTTACATGCTAGAATATGATTGCATTGTGATTTTTTTCAGACCGAAGGGCATCGAGTATATGCCCTAAGCACATATGCTAAGGTCAACTGGTTGGTTAACATTTACATTGCCTATATCCAGAATGAAATGGACAACCGTAACATATATGGGCCGGTGTGGGTAGAAACAGTGAACATGGGACTATGACCACTTGACACCAAAACTGTCACTGCTAACATGATTTTGAATAATATTTTTTGTTTCTATAATGAATAATTCTTTAATGATAGTAATTAAAATTCTCTAACACTTTTTTTATTTTCAATGCTAAATTTGTGTGTCATCTACTCATTAATCCTCTAGGAGCTCCGACTGGCAGGTTATTTAGCTAAACTGACGAGGATACCAATAGGGATGTTGCACAGGATCCTGAACTTGTTGCTGCCCTCCAGCTCACAAAGTGAGGTTCTTTCTGTCCTCGATTCCATCAGTAAATATTCAGATGGTGTTGCTGAAAGTGACAGTAATGCAGATGAGTCTGGCCGCTGTAAGAAAAGGTAAGTGTGGTATTTTTTTGGTAGACCAATGAAGGAGAAGATCATTGCTTTACATGTATATGTATTTGCTGGACAAGCAGATTGACAGCAATAGAAAAAATCACAGGTGCATAGGTTTTCTTCTGAAATATTTTTGTGGGGTAAAAATACTTTGAAACTGTGACCTTATTTGGTGAAATATTTTAACTATAAAAAATTGATAAAGAGATAAAGAGTTAATAAATTTTATAACTTCATTAATTAAATGGTTATTTTATAGATTTATAAGTCTTGTTCTGATCATTTTCTTTCTGTTGACTTTAGTTGGAGTTTATTAAAATACTTTCCTTCCAGCTTTTTGTATTTATAATATTCATAGCACAACAGATTTCAGGTGTCTATAGTTCCTAAAGATATAAAGGAGGTCCTCCTTTCTAATAATGAAAGTTTCAGCCTTGCAGATGCCTGTCCCTTTGTAGTTCATTACTAAAGTCCCAAGTGGCCACTGTTTTTTTCCCTTTACTCACAGAGACGGGTAGTCTCCCAGAGCCTTCATTCCTCCAGTTTATCCCCATTAACACCAGCTGAATAGCTGTGCAGCTAACACAGAGAGGTGCTCCCGGACCCTCTCTCCCAACTCCCTGCCATGACAAGGCAAGGGGAGAAAAGCAGATCTTGTGGCATGGGGCCCTCTAGTTGTCAGGTGTGAGCTGCCAAGGAACAGATAAGGGTCCTTGGGACCATGCCCTGAGGTGTGATCTTAGCTGATTTAAATTTTTTGTGGCAGGGCAGCAAAAATCCTTGAACGCTCTTACTGACTGTATTCATGGTATTACTGTCATGGGATTGGTAGCTAAAATCAGAAAGGGGAGGAAAGTATGTATATTTGGGGATTTGCTGCTGGGAACTTTTTTCTTTCCTGCTCCTTCAGGAAGAACCAGGAGTTGTGGCAAGCACTGGAGAACAAAGTAAGGCAAGATCTGATAAGCAGAAGTTTAGAAAAGATCCCTTCTCTAAACAAGAGAAAAGACAGGTAAGGAGAAAGCAGGAAGAAGCATATATGATTTTTTTTTTATACTTCGTTTCATCTCCAAAGGTTCCTCTTACATCTGTTAGACATCAGAAAATAAGTTCATAAATACACATTTTCTGACACTGTTCTGCTGTTGAGTGCTTGTGTTTCCTACAATATCTTTACACATAATAAGCAATAATAGTAAATGCCTAAAAAGATTTTTCTGTACAAATCCACAAAATTCACAAGTTTTTCATATACATTGCCCATCTTCCCTATGGCTGTTTATTATAAGGTCACCTTTCCTTATGCAGTTTTGATTCTCATAAAATGATATGTAAGTTATTGGGGATTGGAATGGAAATTGCAATTCTGTCTGTTTGAAATACGATTTTCTTTAGCTTCCAAAGTCACCACTTCCATGTCAGGATTTGATACAGGAATTTTATGCTTTTTTTGCCCAAGTTTTCATTTTTCAATTCAATTTTTTTCATTAATGTAGCTTGATAAAGAAGCGGCAACTTGCCCTCTTGGAAAAAGCATCACTCATTCATCTTGGATGTTCGTCTACACATCCTCCTATGGAACAGTCTGATCCACCTGGTCCTTTGAACACTGCAACTGCCGAAGCCATAGAGCTATTAGACACAGGGGAGAAGGTATTTTTGTTCCGCGAGCCGAGTGATCCAATACTTTCTTTGCATAATTCTCCAAGGAAGAAGAAAAAGAACTTTCTTAATTCCAAAAAGGCTGCTCGTGCAAATATGGACTCGTGAGGGTGACTTCCATTCAAAATATCAATTAGGGAAGAGGAAGTTATTTAAAATTCAGTAAAATAATGAGAAAGGATGAAATGTGCAGTTTAAATAACACGTGCATGTTACTATTCTCTGACATTGTAAATACCTGTAATTTTAGAATGGCACAGTTAGCAATGTGAATTGTGCATTTTTTTAATTCTTGTCGGCGTATGATGCAGTAGATGAAATATAGGTGTTTTATGATGCACGTTCTGGCAGGCAGGACTCAGTGTTCCTTCAGTACATTTTGATCATTTTTGCACTGATTTTACTGTAGCTGTATTGTCGTAATTTATATAGAAAGGTTATTTATTAATAAAGTAAGTACTGATGTACTGTTCTTGTATTTATATATTATTGTAATAAGCTGCGGTATAGCAGATGATGTGAAGAGATCACGTGGATGACCCACAAGTCCTCTGTTCTCTGATTTTCTGTTATTCTAGCTAATTTACTGTTTAATGTTGTGTTCTTAATAGGCTTTGAATGTTACTTCTGCAGTCTGTGTTCTACAGTGATAGCTGGTAGTCCAAATCTTCAGCATATACATATGTACTTAGCTTACATCCTGGAGTAACTTCAGCTTTTCACTATTGTTTCTAAACTTACTTCAGTTGAACTATGAATGTGGCTACAGTTCAAAACTGTGTTAAATATTTGCAACCTGTTGCAGTCTTTTTCTTGGTGAACCAATATCATCACACTTGCTCAGTAGAAAAGGGAAAAATGTAAATGGACATTTAATACCTTCAAAAGCTTTTTTGATTGCAGTGCTGCCAACTGTCACAATTTTAGGTGGGTGTTTTTGAAGTTCTTATTCCTGGATTTCTCTAAATCGATGAGAATATCATTTTACATTTCAGAAAGAGTTAATTTTTAAGCCTTTCTAGTTGACAGAAAGAAGCCTGTAAATATGAACCCTAAAAACAGGAACAGGAAAAGGCTAATTAAAAGAAACATATATTTGTTAATATTTCATGATATTCAAGCCTGTTTTGAGGGGGTTTTTTTGAACTGCATTTGAATGCTATGCTCTGATGGTACTGTGATCATATATTTTGCAAATTTTCATGTATGGATTTTCTGTGTCTTTGTATTAATAGGGTGCCAATTTCATTTTAAAAATTAAAATGTTACAATGTACATGTGTCTGCAGTTGGCATCTATTCCAAGTGGAAAAAAACATTTTTTTTTTTCCCCCACTTCTCTTGACAAGTTTAAGTATTCATCCCACAGTAAACAACAATTAGTGTTTCATATCACTATTAGCATTAGCAAATGTATGCAGTAATTAGCCTGATAATCATAATTATTTTTTGATTGCATTCTTCAGTCTTTTCATAGAAGTCATCGCTCTCACAGAAAGAGGAGTCTATCAGGGTTGTGGGAGTTCAGAGTCTCTACATTTTAATGCGTCTGGTATATCGTCCCCGAGGAGTGGGTAGGTAAAGGTAGGGTCTGTCCTACCTTGGAGGTGGGTCAGAGCAGTATAGAAGGAGGCTCAGGTGTTTCAGAAAGGGGTTTGGCCCTATGCAAGAAAAGCCAATAGGAAAACCTGAGCTGTGCTGGGGGCTGCAAGGAGCGCTTGAAAGGTGAAGTACCCTCTCTTGAATGTGAGTCTCTTCCGAGATTTCTTAGCAAGCCCAGACTCTAGGCTGTTATAATATAAAAGGGAAATGACAGTGCTGATCACAGATAAGACATTGGGGCCCATAGCTTTAATCAGTTACAATAATATAATGCAACATCTGAATACTGGTTGCAATATCAATTTCTTATCCTTAACAGATAATCTGTATGTCTAATAATAGAAAGCTGATTTGTAACTCTCACACACCTCATCACAAATTTGAAGCAGCTCATTGATTGTAACTATTCTAGCAGGGAAAGTCATGCCCTGCTATGAATCAGTTTCATATCGTGCAATACATATTCAAAGAAATGGCCAGATTTTAACATCTCTTGTGCCTTACGAAAGAAGTACTAGCCCACCTCAATAAGGAGTTGACTTATGTTCAGCTTTGAGTTGCTCAGAGGACATAGGAGGGCCCGCTGTTGTGTGTGCAGTTCTGTGTGTGTGTCATAGGTATTAGCATCTGTATTTGTCCTGGTTTTGTCTGGGATAGGGTTAATTTTCTTCCTAGTAGCTGGTACAGTGCTGTGGTTTGGATTTAGGGTGAGAATAATGTTGATAGCAACAACTGAAACGTCGGTGTGTTAAGCAGCGCTTACACTAGTCAAGGGCTTTCCAGCTTCTCATGCCCTGCCAGCGAGAAGCTGGGAGGGGGCACAGCCAGGACAGCTGACCCAAACTGGCCAAAGGGATATCCCATACCATGTGACGTCATGCTCAGTACATAAACTGGGGGGAGTTGGCCGGAGGGGTGGTGACCGCTACTCGGGAACTGGCTGGGCATCGGTCGGCGGGTGGTGAGGAATTGCATTGTGCGTCACTTGTTTTGTCTATTCTTTTATATTATTATTTATTTCCCTTCCTTTTCCATCCTATTAAACTGTCTTTATCTCGACCCACAAAATTTTACTTTTTTTTTCTTTTTCCCAATTCTCTCCCCCATCCCACTGGGTGGGTGGGGAGTGAGTGAATGGCTGTGTGGTGTTTAGCTGCCTGCTGGGTTAAACCACAACAGTATTTCACAGCTGAAGTCTTCCAAGGAACAATGGCTTGTGCTGGATAAGCCATTCAAATTAAGCCCATTTGGCTTCATAGTCATCAATAAAATAAGTAATATAAGGCCAAATTCTTCAGGAATTTGAACGTTATCCACATGGGGCAAACTGTTCTTCATTCTCACTAAATTAACATCAGAAAGGGACACCTTACAGTCTGGCTGAACCTCCTATTTTAAACAGATGTAGCCAAATAAAAGGATAAAAGTATCTGGTAAGGGTGCTAATAATCGTGCTCATTGTAGAATTGGGACTTCAAAGAAATGCCTCACTTGTTTAGCAACTCTTCCTGTTGGTTTCAGCCTAGCTATATAATGCATTTTACTGAGATTGAAAGTACTGGAAATGAAGGACCCTCTAATTAATGCCACAATTAATTGTGTTCCCCTGGAAGTTCACTACTTCTCATCTTGTCCCTGACTGTTGACGATGTACTCCCATCTCCATTGCGGCTGTTGTCTCCCCTCAACCTGAAGCCATTGACCAAGAGGCCAAAACGTGCAAAGAATAGGCAAAAGTAACTGTCCTTGGGCAGTGATGCTTTAATCCAGACAGTAAAAACTGACTTACTGGCAATGGTATCATTTACTGAAGAAATTACTCTCCACGCAGGACTAATAAACTGTAGGGTTTTTTTATAATTTCTTCAACATGCACTTAAGTAATGTTAGCTTGCCGTCTGCACCCACTGCACAGCACATCCCTCATGCCCAGGGCACTGCCTGGGCACAACCTGGCTCCCAGTTCAGGATTTTCAGGAGACTTATTCATTGTGCATAGGCTCCTCAGCATTATCATTAGCCCACCTTTCTGCTCGTGGTATGATCCCTCATGAAGGACCGCGTAGTGTTTGTCAAAGCAGAGGTATGCATCAGTGGGGACAAAATGCTAGCGCCATATAAAGACTCAAAGAAAATTATTTTAAGATACTTCGGTCCTTTTAAGATTAAATGGGCCCTTACTGGAATGTTTAAAATTGTCAAGGTCCTTAGTGTCCATAGATTTAAACAGAATCAGTATCCATATGCTTCTGGACCTGGGCAACTATTTGCAGCGGGGTAAGTAATTATTCACCAGATTTTCTGCTGTGTCATGTGATCCTGTTGTTCATGTTGTATGCTGTAGTTTCCTCATGAATGCATTTGCTGAAGTCTAATTCATTTGAGTAATTGTTCTCAAACAAAAGTTCTTTGCTACATCTCTTAATAGAGGTTGAAACAAAAATCACAGTGTCATAGATAATAGCGTGAAGCCTGCATAGTTCCCTTTAGAAAGAATAAGATTTTAAAAGATTGTTTATTCTCCTTGCTGTATTTCTGGCTTGGCATATCAGAGATACAGATACTGGATTAGCACGCAAGACGTTGCTCACTCAGTTGTTTAGTTTAACTCTAAGATCAAGCTTCTATTTAAAAGATTTCATTTTGAAGGGGTTTTTTAATAAAAAAGATCCCACATGGTGAAAAACATCTTAGGGAAGATGTACACAAAATGTTGTTTTGCAGTGATGGAGATGAAAATGTTTCCATGAACAAGTGAGTTGAGATTTCCTCCAGTAAGTTTCTGTTTCATTTCTCTGTCCTCAGTATTATGTATTGATTTATTATAAGGTAGAATACACATGCTAAGCCTAATGAAGAATAATTAATACCAAGAATGAATGACTGGATGTTCTGGTAGAGACCATCAACATTGTGTCAAAAAGTCAATTGTAAAGAAAAATGAAAATACATATATGGACCTTCAGAAAAAATGAAAAATGGAAGTAAAAGGGTTGACATTTTTGTGGAATTAATTGTTATGTTTAATAGGTAACTTTATCTTCACTTATTGCTATAATAGTTTTGGTTTTGGATTAATTTTTAAAGTGACAATGTCTCTTTAATAAGGTCAATTCTGCAAAATACTCATCTGCTTTATTTGAACCTGGGGAAATCACGCTGCTTTCTTTCATTATCTTGTATTTACGCAGCTGCTATTTTAACACCTTTATTTCTTCTGGGGAATGTTAAGTTTTTATGCTGTTACCTTAATACAGCCCAGTGCCAATAATTACATTGCCTTTCATCAACAGCTCTTGCTTCCCGAGCGAGTGACGACAGGATTTTCAAAGCACCAAACGCCAAGTCCACTCACCCTGCTGACCCAGTTCCCCCTCTGCCCTATGCCGAAATGTTTCGCTGCTGTGCTGATGTAACTGGTGCAGACGTAGGTGTACCAGCATAAAGCTTATTTTCCTTACTGAATTATAAAAGTTATATTGTCACAGGCTGTTGAGAGCTGTATGAGAGTTCATACGAACACTTCTACCAGCCGAGCAGTATCGTAGAAGTGATGAACATTATCCTCCTAACGAGTGCTCCAGGTGGGATCCTGCCTTTGCCGCCTTCTGCTTCTTCACTCAAGTCCTCTTCTGCAAAATGGCTGGCCAAGGCCACCCGCTCAGGTCTTCAGTGCTCTCTTTCCATTTGTTTTCTTGTCATTCACAGGGAGCAAGGCAGGGAACATCGGTCTCAACGCTTGTGAAAGACTATACAGTGTGCTCACCGTTTGCCTTTGTGTTGCAGACAAGCTGTGATATAAATGGTCCGTTTAACGAGAACTGATAATGCCCATCTCTGTATTTGAGCAGTCTGTGCTTGTAGGTACATAAAACCACAAGTTATTTTTCCCACCTCAGCTGTATCAAGAAGCTTGAAAGCCACGTTGACGGAAAGCAATTTGTTCTCCCCAAGGCTCAGACATTCCTCTGGAGAGCAGGAGACAGACATTTGGTTATATATGCAGGGAAGTGAATTATGTTTTGAAAAAGTAAACTTATTTGAAGCATCTTCTTCAATTATGCCAGAGAAGCTACCTGCAGAAAAGAGGCTGTGTATTTTCAGCCACTTTTGTTTGAAGGAAGATAGCTCAATAAGAAAATAAATTAAAACCTGGAAGTGGCAGGTATCATTCCAAGCCAAAATAGCACTCAGAATCTGAGGGCAGAACTTGGTAAGTTTGAGCGTTGGTGTTAGGCTTTAGTCCTTGATATTGCATAGTTGAAAATGACATCTGGTTACAATATATGAATGGTTTTGTAGTTACTCAACAAAAATATCCCTATGCAGAGTGTTTCAGAAGGAGTAAAAAATTACTTTCAGGAGTATAAATTGAAAGGGCATTAGAAAATATTTTGAGTGGCTAGATGCGCAATGTTAGTATTAATTGGAATAAATGTATAATTGTCTGATTTTTCCAATATATTTTTGTTCTGCTTATGGCTTGACCATGACTAGTAATTAAATCTGGTCATGTCGGCCAGCAGATTTTTATTCATTTGCTGTTGGTCACTGGTAATTCATCGCTCTAAAATTACCATCTTGGCTGTATCTGCAAATTGGCCTTTATGCGTATTACATACACAGGAGTATGTTTGTCATTGCTCTTTGTATACTGTAGGAACTGGGTAATTCAGGGTTGCATCACTGAAAGCGATCTCTTTCGAAGGGATGTCTGCTTTCCCATCCTTATCTCTTGAAGAATATCGAGGAGATATCAGGAATTAGAACCTGTCTTTGAAAGTTTACTGCTTTAGGTCTTCAGACTCTAAAATAATAGGAATGCCCCATATTCTTTCTTGAAGTATTTGTAACCAATTATCTGTTCTGCTAATGAGCAAAAATTCTCAAAATCTTCAATATACAATATCTTCCTTTTTGAAGATGTTGATGATTAAATGTTGCCACGCTCTCGGTTTCTCAAACGAGAAGGAACTGAGTAATTCAATGACAGTTTTAATAAAAATAGTTCTTTTTGCAGTATTTTTTTCCAAAAGTGTAAGATATGCTTTTCTCACATTAAAATTTACTTGTTTCCCTATGAAAAGATTTGTCTCTTTGATGTCTGCTTTTCACCAGGGAACAGAGAAAAAGCAATATTCCTATCCTGAAAGCTGGGAGATTGCGCTCAATTCCTTGCTTTGTCCCAGGTTTCCTTCCTAAACCTCCCTTTTTTCCCAGGAGAATGTTAGAGATTGTGATGCTCCCTGACTGGTTCAAACCCATGTGAATACCTACCTTTTTTTTATTATCTTTTTTTTCATTTTCCCTTTAGTTGTGTGGTTAGATGATGGTTTGATGAACACTGAGCAGCTTTGTGGTTAGCTGGTGAGCTGCCAGTGGCCGAGTCTGTCTTGGTGGGATACTGCACGCTGCTTCTATGCACATACCTTTCAAGAAAAGTACCACCCAAGCCCCCCTTGCCCTCCTGCCCAGCTAACACACAGTCCCACCAGCTGTAGAGAAGTACAGGAGATTAGAGGTGTTCAGAAGGGTCTTTCCTATACTGATAGATTACTGATAGATTTCATCAACTTCATATATATCATGTACAATATTTCCCCCCTTGCCCGTAGTTTTTTACAGCAGGGTAACATTCCTAACCATGTTTCTCATTCATCATCCGTGCCATTCTCAGGTCCATACTCTCCATGTATCCTTAATGGCATTACGATCTGTTCTTTTCAGACCATTCGTTTGCCTCGTTAAAACTCCTTTAAATTTTTATCTTATCCTTCAGTGTGCTTGTTGCCTTTCCCAGTTTGGTATTGTTCATAAATTTAATAAGAATATTCTTTATTTCATCTTCCAGGTCATTAGTAAAAATAAATGGAACATCTTCCAAGTTTCAATAAAAGAATCCATAGTTGTTAGCAGCCATAATAAAGTAGAAGGGAAATCAGAAGTAATCCAAGACCTGAACTCGCATCTTCAGCTCATACCTGCAGAGAGGCAGGTTCTAGACAGACGCTGTCATACCTTCGTCCTAAAGAGTATGTGATGGTCCATTTTGTTGCAAGGATACTACAGCGTAAACCAAGTAATGGTGTTCTGTGGAGAGGGAGGGGAGAGATGGTTTTTGCTTTCAAGTACGTTATAAAATACTTAGTAAGCCTTGTTTGAAAAAACAAACAAACCAGGATTACTACAGAATCTGTCACTATAACTTATGTGGCTTTATAGAGAGATACAAGCCTTCAGACAAGTTCTAGAATAATGCAACTCTTTCACAGTAGAGAAGAGGAAAAGCCACATCTAACCAATTCAATTGATATAAATGTTAGATTCACAATTCTGTTTACTAACTTTTGACCTTATTTGTATAACAAGCCAGCGTCCTGTTAACATGATTGTTGTTTTGAAGGGATATAGTACATTTTGTAGAATATGTTCTTGTTGCAGAGATACAGAAACAATTACAGGTTATAAATACAATAAATACAGAAAATAAATACAGAAACAAGCTCTTGTTGCAGAGATACCGGAACAATTGAAGTCCTGGGTTCCATGGAGGACCAGCTCAGACAGTGATGGCGGTGAAGGGCTGTTTCTGCAGTTAAAACTTGGCAGCATCAACAGTACGGTGCCGATCTCAAAGAGCTTCAGTCCACCCAGCTAGCAGCAGCAGAGCTGAAATTGTGGGGTTCTTCCGGGATGAAGAGTGGCTCTGGCTCTGTGCAACAGCTAGTGATGGCTGCAGTGTCCTAGAAACTCCTTGTGTTCCCACTTGAGGAAGATAATCCTTGGGGGGGTCCACTTTTTTTTTTTAAATGAGGTCTACTAGAGATATTAAATATATAAATACAGGTTTACTTTACAATCTCATTCTTACTTCTGCACGTAGTCCCAATTACATCAGTGCTAAGAAGCTGCTGTAAGCATTGGGTTCGTATCTTCAGTCTCCAAGCCCAGATAATCATTCTGCATCCAGTGAGGACATCAGTTGTCTGATCCCTTTTCTTCTTCCATCTCTGCTCAACACCCTCAGGAAGCACTCGGGATGAACTGATTCCTTACAGGTCAGCTCCTACCTTACCCTCCAGAGTCTCTATACTGTTGCATGGAGCTGTGACAATTTGTCACATGCACTGGGAGCCAAACACCTAAGGAAGGTCCCAGGCTTTTTTGTCAACTCCTTTCATCCACATTTGGTTTTCTGTCATGAGTTAGTTAAACCAAGAATCCTGTGTGAATCCCAGTGGTAGATGAATAAAGATCTGGGAATCGAGGCCCCAGTGAACTGCATTTCACTTGTGAATAAAACAAGTGGAAAATCATACCACCACTGGAATAAGGCAGTTCACAGCCAACTGTTGAATATGCAGCACGGTCTCCTGTGGGAATTGGCTCCGGAATAGCCCTGCGGTGGGGGAGAGAGGGTTCATGAGCAATCCGTCTCCTCCCGATGGAGCGTGTGGTGACAAAGATCTTTAAAAACATCTTGCATGTTGCTGTGAAGAGCGAAGTTAATTTCTGATACCAAGCCTAGACTGTGGAGTGAATAAAATGAGATTACGAAATGACTTTATTCTGAGAATAATTGTATTGCTGCCTTTGTGTGTTTGTTTGAGAGGTTTTCCTCCTAATTGAAGCATATGAAAAGAGCACTTCTGCTTCTAGCATTTAGAAATAATATTTGCCAAGAACATGTGATAAGAAAATTATGATAAGAAAAGCTCTATAAATTTTGGGAAGAAAAAAAACCCTGCAGAAAAGACCGGGCATCTTCCTGGCTCCTCCAATTTTTATGCATATGAAAAGTTCCTTAAATGCAAGAATCCTATTTACCTGAATAAAGATGTCAGGGTTTGGTTAATACAACCCCTGTACACTGTGATTCAGTGTCGTATCGGACTAGAGAGTAATTCAGTGTGGCACAAAATACTGCTAGCATGTTCCGGCTGTCAAAGCGCGCTCTGTGCACAGGGTACATGCTGCAATTTGTTTTGCTTTATTTTGACCATATAAATGTCACAGTGTCTAATCGAAAGTAAATGTCGTGGCTTTCCCCATAACTGAGAGACAGGTACAGGCACTACCCTAGGGTGGTTCATCTAACACCTACAACAGGCGGTATAGTTTGGTTTTGAATAACTCTCTCTTACTGCTTTGTTACTAAATGCAAGTAGAGAAGAGGACTTGGGAAAATTGACTCCATGCTACTGAGCAGGAAAAAATACTCAGATAAAAATCAATTTCTCCTTCTCTTGGACTTTTCTGCTGTGTGTGACTTCTGCAAAGCAGAGGTACATTTTCATTGTGGGTCTCAGAACCTCTTTATAGAAAAGATACTGAGTGCCAGACATCATGGTCAGGAGGGAGAAGAACTATTTTTTGCTAGACTAATGAGTATACTTGAGTAAAGCAGAGGAACTTTTCAACATTTAAGTCTTTCTTCAAACAAAAGCAGAACTTTTCAGCTCCTGGCTGCAGTTGCTGTGGGAACAATTTCAAACAAATATGTGAATAGAGCTGGTCAATATTTTTAATGAAGGAATGGCTTTTGTTTCAAAACCAAACTTGTTTAACACATATTAAACAAAATTGGAAATAAAAACTTTTAGTCTGGTTTGTTTCCACTTTCCTTTTTCCTCTTTTGCTTAATTCTTTTAAATGGCTGAAAATCTTATTTTTTCCCTTTTCCTTGAATTTATGAAAATAAGCTTTTTTTTAATAGAGGCAAAACATATTACTAAACACTTGGATAAAAGAGTTGGTCATTTTAAATCAGTCCTTTAGGGCTAAATCCACAATCTTGGGACCTTGTATTAGTGCTGACAATAGGGTATGTATTTAGGCACCCAATATCCAATATTCTTCTCCGCTACAGTCTAACTCTAAAGGCACCTACATTTCAGAAGCCTTGAACCTTTATTTTCCAGAGTTATCTAAATTTTTATTAGTAATTACGTGCCAGTGGTTCCAAAGTAGTCTGGTCTCACTGGGGCTGCATAGCTTGGTGTCTTATTTATCCTGAAACATGTTTATCATAGAAATTAGATGGGGGTGGCTCAGTTGAGGCTCTACGGCTGTGTGCTGCTCCCAGGCCAGCATAGCATATGTGGTCAGTTGTGGGGCTGGGCTGACATGGGGGTGGCTGACTGACACAGATCACACTTGCTAGAGGAATCAAGACAGAATCGTAGAATCATAGAATTGTTTAGGTTGGAAAAGACCTTTAAGATCATTGAGTATAGGTGCTTTTTTATTTAAGAGGGGTTTTTTTCTTTCTAATGCCTTCCTAATGAGTCAGCAGGGCTTTACAAGAGAAGAGTGTTTTTTTAAAAAAGATGCTTTAATGTTTCATCCTCAGGAAACTGTCAAATGTATAAAAAACAGCCCTAGAAATCATGTGAAGGTGCAACTTCAGAGCCTGCCCCTGCCTGTATGAATGGAGGCACTGTAAGCTTGAAAGCAGAGGTATTGCCTCGAACCAGGCTGAGTTATGATACTGTTATTGCCATAGAGGTAGCCTTTACACTCTCTGAATTCTCAAAAATCCTTAATATAATTGTCTGAAGTCTGAAAATCCAATCATTCAAATGTCTTCATTTCAGGCACTAAAAATGCTACTGCAAATTAGTGGGTGAAGAAACATGAGGCAACAAAGCCATCTGGGCGCAGCGTTTGACTTGTTCAGGACCCTTGGTGCAGTCAGTCTGAAGGGAAGCCGAGCAACCTCTTTGCTCTTTACCTGTTGACGTTAAGCAATACTTTAGACTATCACTTTATGACCTTCATTATAAGATTTTTGAATGAATGAAAGATTTCTGGCAAACAGTTAAATTCTGGCACTGTCACACTGAGAAATACATCTTTGCTGAAAGCAGTTCACTTATTGCAATGAGCGATTGCTGCCAGTTTGCGTGCCCACAGCTCTTGCTCCTTCTCCAGCTTCTGTGAACAAGGACTGGGGCTGAGCCCTGAGGGGGAGTTAGGTACGGACCCTTTACAGGAGACCAGAGGACATTATGAGGCCAATATGCTCAGGACGTTGTTGTGCTCAGCTGTAACTCGCTGTGCTGTGGGAGAGAGTCTTGGTTTTATCACTGTAGATTGTGTTAATCAAAATGAACATCAACAAATCTTTAGACTCCTTTCATGACAGTTAATATCTACAGAGCCTAAAAGGCTATCTTGGAGGCATATTTGCCTGGGAGTGCACGGCTGTATTGCTGACACAAGAAATCTGCTAATTCTTGTTGTTGAAGATGATGCCATTGTGCCCAGGAACTGCTGCTGCAGTGGGCTGAAACTCAAGTAGTTACTCACATGCCATGCAATTGTGGTACAGAAATTAAAAGTCTTGATCATATCTTTCCATCAGTCCCAAGAGGAAATTTTATGATTTGTTTTTTTTCTTAATTCTTCCTGAGGGTTGAATTAAATAACCAGCAAGCTAACTATGCATATGTACTTTAGGAAACAG
Organism: Pygoscelis adeliae; assembly: GCF_000699105.1. NCBI lineage: Eukaryota > Metazoa > Chordata > Aves > Sphenisciformes > Spheniscidae > Pygoscelis > Pygoscelis adeliae. The sequence goes on from NW_008825167.1 coordinate 11,070,639, forward strand.
TGGTGATATATTACACATCTGTGAAAATTTCACTTGGAGCCAGATCTTGAGTATAGATCCATCGATGTTAACAGATGTATCCTAATTGATACCCCTTGAAGCTCTGTTGATTATTCGTATGTTTCTGCTTCGTTGGGTTTGGTTTTTTTCAATTTCTCTTTTGCTTTAGCATAAACATATAAACACAAGAAATAAATACATCTGTGCATAATTTCTGTATTGTAACTGGAAACAAATCCTTAGACCTGAAATCCATTTCTGCTCTATTCATCCTTGTATACCTTCCCATTGACTAGTGAATTTTCATTTAATTTGATTCCCACCGCAGTTTAAACTGAATAATTCTAACTACTCCTTTGCGTTCGGACTGTCTGATAATACCAAGAAGCCTTGCAGGGTATAGAGAATTGCAGGTGGAATGACAATTACCAGTCTGATACTGCACACTGTGGGCATGTACATCAAAGCGTAATTTGCATCTCTTCCTTTTACTCACTTTGAGTGATTTTTATTCTTTTAAAAAGCAATTCTTTGTGTTTCAATAGTATGAATTTCACATTACTTCCATTCCTCCAGTATTTGTTTTGAATAAATATGGTAAAGAAGTTTTGCTACTACCATTTAGCAGAGGGGAAAGTGAAGCACAGAATAAATAGATTCAAGGAAAGAGGGAGTGGTCTTTCCAGCAGATGCTATCATGTAGCATTTATCCCACGGACCTCGGTTATGACTAGATGATGCCTTCTATTTGAGCATGCAACAATTTGAATGAAGGGCTGAAACTTTCACTTCAGATAATGCAGACTGGTTATTAAAAAGAACATCTCTATTAGTGACATGATTTCAGTTATTCCTTGAGAATACCATACATTTCAAAAGTGCTTTAGTTTCTATGCCATTGTGAAGCTAATCACTTTAAAAAAAGGTGATTGCAAAGAAGTTAGTGTGGAATTAAGGGCTATCGAGCCAGTTCTACCACTACTATTTCCATTAAATGTGTGTGGGGAAATAGAGCGGGATGGGATTTGAGTTTCTTTTCAGTGAATAGAAACCTGTTCGTGCTGTCACAAGGTTAAATGAATATGTCAGATCTAAAATTCATGAGTATGGATAGACTCATCAGGAAGGGTTGCAATCAGCATGCAGAGAGTATAAAAGCTTTAAAAAGATGTGTCTGGATACAGCCCTCCTGAAGCTCTGTTTCAGGTTTGTCCTGGTTTCAGCTGGGTGTCCTGGTTTCAGCAGGGATAGAGTTAATTTCCTTCCTAGTAGCTGGTACAGTGCTGTGTTTTGGATTTAGGGTGAGAACAATGTTGATAACACATCGATGTTTTTAGTTGTTGCTAGGTAGTGCTTACACTAGGCAAGGACT
>NW_008825167.1:11072433-11074003 GCF_000699105.1 Pygoscelis adeliae
CTTCCTAGTAGCTGGTACAGTGCTGTGTTTTGGATTTAGGATGAGAATAATGTTGATAACACAGGGGTGTTTTCGTTACTGCTGAGCAGTGCTTACACAGAGTCAAGGCCTTTTCTGCTTCTCACCCCACCCCACCAGCGAGTAGGCTGAGGGTGCACAAGGAGTTTGGAGGGGACACAGCTGGGACAGCTGACCCCAACTGACCAAAGGGATAGTCCACACCGTATGACGTCATGCTCAGCATATAAACTAGGGGAAAAGCTGGCTGGGGGGGACTGTTGGGAAGTCCCACTGTTCCCACTGCTTGGGAACTGGCTGGGCATCGGTCAGCAGGTGGTGAGCAATTGCACAGTGCATCACTTGTTTTGTATATTCTTTTATCATTATTATTATTATTTTCAATTTCTTTTCTGTCCTATTAAATTGTCTTTATCACAATCCACGAGTTTTACCTTTTTTTTCAGTTCTCTCCCCCATCCCACTGCGGGGGGAGTGAGCAAATGGCTGTGTGGTGTTTAGCTGACTGCCAGGTTAAGCCACAACAAGGTGGCAGTTCTCAGATACCAATGAATTCCCCAGTCTAGCAGAGTAAGCACTGAGTCAGGAGGAAGCACTGGGTTCAGAGTTATTGCTTACATTGTCTTGGATTAGTCACTTCATGTTTTGTCTGAAGTGCTGATGTTATTAATAGCATGAAATAATGATATTTAAATTACTATAATCACAACTGTTGATTGTAGTTGATTGGAAAATATTCTGGTTGCTTTTTCTTGAATAAAATTCTGATTTGTTTCCACAAAGGTCACAAAAGTAGCATTTTGCTCAAACTTCAAATGTTTTGATGAAAAATAGTTCTCCTTGTTCCCCTGGGATTGCAGCTCAGGGCTATATTCCTTGTCCTGTGCTATGGGCAGGGCTTACTAACTGACTTACTAACCAGGCAATAGGGAAGGCGCGTAATTTAGTTATTTCCATTGCATTTCAGACCATGACTGCTGGGCTGTGCATATTACCAAAAGAAGGTACAAGGGATTACTAGGAACAGAAGACTTATAGAGGCTTAAAACCCAAGCTGGCCAAGGTACGAGTCCTTATTATATAAATGTTTTTGCAAGCAGTATAAAACTCTGAACTTGTCAAAACAGAACAAAAGGCCTAGTGCTACTACCAAGATCAAAAGTTACCTGGAAGACAGCATGAAAAAGAAATCAAGCTCTGATTAAGGCTTAACTGGTAGACAAATTGAGAAAACAGGTTGTTCCCTGTCTCAGTTCCCTCCCTTGGTCCATAATTTTTCAGGTGGTGTGAAGAAGGCAGGTGGACTGACAGGAGCGAGCCCATCTCTGGGGGCTGTTTGGGGATCCCCACTGTGCTACATCCCCACATCATCGCTCTGCTCCTCAGTGAAGATTGAAACAGGGTGAGGGCATCTGAGACTGTGCCTCCCATGACCTGTGTCCTGGGCCCCCGCAGGACTCTGCTCGCCTGTATCCTCCCTCTTTCATGTCCTGTCCCTCCCCTGCCCTGTTCCCTGGGTGCAGCATCCATCTCCTTTTGATTTCTGCTAGGG
>NW_008825167.1:11074100-11084920 GCF_000699105.1 Pygoscelis adeliae
CAAAGGAAGGAAGAAAGGAAGAAGGAAAAATAGGAGATGAAAAAAAGGAGAAGAAGGGGGAAAAAAAGGAGAAGGAGAAAGAAAAGTAAAAAAGAAAAAGCCAAGGTATCTTTAGCAACAGCACAACCAGAGAGGCAGCGAATGCAGTTCTCTATGTAGTGCTCCCCTAGTCTGAGATTTACCAGATCTGCGCAAGAACTGAGCATCTCTGTTATTCTTTTGTGAGCTCCCATTTTGCCTTTCGGGAAGCAAAAACAGCCTCAAAGAGCAACAACAATTCTAGTTCCTCTCTTTTCCCCAAAGAGACAGCTAAATACTTTAATGCCATTAAAAAGACTGACAAATAAATGTGTTTTTCATTTAACAGAATTCCTCTCTACAAAAAAGAAAGAGGTAAACAGCATTGTTAAACTGAATTTCACTTTGTCTTTTACTTTTCAAATGCTTTAACTGTTTTCCTCTCCTTCTTTATATCTTTAAGATAGGGTTAAAAAGATTTAACGGAGGTTGTTGCTATGGTGCTCCTGCCAAGGTGTCTGCATTCATTTCTCTGAACCTCGGTTAGTGCTGGTACATGTTTACAGCTTTGTCTGTCTGGATCTATTTGCTCTATCAAAATTAACACAGTGCACCCCAGCTGGTAGAGAACGTGTGCTTGTTTTTGCCTTGAGAAGATGCAGATTAAATGCGATGTGAAAGAAACATCTGCAGGCCTTTTTTTAACACTTCTCAAGTGTTTTCATAGACTCAGAATGTGCATGTGCAGAGACAGACATGAGAGATGCTATACTTGGCAACGTTTGCAAATCAGGGGACAAATTACTTAGTTTTTTTTAATAGCTTTACAAAATGTTACAACTGATTGGGCAGTCCTTGCCAGCTGACATCCCAAAGAGGTATTCCTGAATGACATCATCATTGGAGCATTTTAGGGGGGAAAAAAAAAAGAAAAAAAAACCCAACGCAACGTGAATCTGATCTGTGTCATAGCTCCCTGCTCTAACATTAGTGGTCATCTTTTTTTAATACTGATTTAATTTTTTGTGATGCAGACATTGCACAGGCATTTAGCTCTAAAAGATCAGATGGTGTCCAGTCCTTCCTCTGGACATGGAGCAGAGGAGAAGGTCTAAGGAATTTACAGCCCCTCACACACCTTGCACCTAAGCCCTGGCCAGAGCCAAGAGGCTGAGCTCCAAGTCCAGCCTTTGCGCTAAGGAGCTGGCCAGGCTGCTGAGCTCCACTGGTGACACGGGTGGCCTTTCCCTCTGAGGATGCTGCCCTGTCCAAACTCTCTCCTGCCCTTGCAGACACCAGTGCCTGCACACACACCGTGGTGCTCAGGTCCTCCCGAATACATAGCATAAGACTGGTAGCTTTTCCGACCACACCATCTGGTCAGGGCTTGAATTAGCATCATTGTACTCTAGCAGAATAAAAAGAGAGAAGTCCACTATGAAATATTGCGTAATTAAACTGCAGTCTGTATCATTTATCTGTAGCAAATACCTTCTATTAAAATGTTCATCTTCGAGTTGAAGCATGTTTCAATCCAAAGGTGCTATTTTTTCTATAGGACGTGCTGAACTACACTAATAGATGAGTGAACACACACACAATGAACTGCAAGAGCTTGTGTTTCTGATGGCTATACATATTTTTCCTTGTAGTTCTCTACTATTCCTCCATTTGTGAGCTGATGGCAGTATCTGTCATTTGTTTAGTAAGTACCATCAGTGGGTTTAGGTTGTATATTTGTTATCCTCCCTCCTGAGGTAAATCTGATACCCTGGAGAACTACAACTCAACAGGTATTGTGTGAAATGTGCAGTTGTTCTGATTTAACATGGCTGCATTTTTCTCTGTAACATGGAAATTTTCATCACTGGATAATCATATGTGTTCCAAAACAAAGGCTGTTTCCTGTTGATAAAAAAAATTAAAAGAATTGTGTCCTTATTTCTAAGGAGAGGATGACTTCAGAAATATGGCCTGCGTGTATTAGAGGAGAAAGAGTAGAACACCAGTCAATGGGAATGAAGGTCTCTGCTGAAGCTCCTGGCCTTGGTGGTGCAGCCTAAGCATATCACCTTGAATGCTCTCCTTGGAGCCAGGTGTGGTTTAGGTCTTGGCAACAAATAAGTGTGTGTGTCCTGGAAAGTTTATTCTGAAATGCCTTAAGAAAGGCTTTAACTGGTCCATCCAAAAGTCTTTTGAAGTCAGTGCCATGTCCCCAACCATACTGTAAGTTAGTTGCAAGCTGGGAAAGGACTGCTTGCCCGGTTCTTGTTTTTCCCTTGGCACTATTTTAGCTCTCTGACATTTGGATGTGTTTTCTATGTTTTCATTGGGTTTCTCTTTCATCTATTTCTCCACCCTTGTACCCATGTAACTTTAGTGCTCACAGCATCCTTTGGCAACTAATTCCACAGGTCTATGTGCTAAGCAGCACATCATTTTGTTTGTTTTGTGTAAATAGGAGTTGACATAGGACATAAAGAATAGTGTGCCAAGTCCCTTCAAAGTGAGTCTTTTCTGCAGGCTGTCCATCTTCCTCTCCAGCTCTCGCAAGAGCTGCTCTCTTGGAGCCACATTCCTCCTCAGAGCACATGGGTGCCAAAGGAAGAGGTCTGAATATGAATCTTAGCACTGCATGGCGTCACTCAGAGTTTACACGTTTACTCTTAGTTGTCTTATTTCTAAGCTGTCTATGCTTACTATGTTTACTGTACTATAGCTGTCTGTGCTAACTGAAAAGAGAAGTAAAAATGTCCCTTCTTTATAATAAATAATATGAAAATGTCACTTTGAAAAATACCTCCTAGCAGTTTGGTGACTGACAGTGCAAATTTTATCTTGCTGTAGTTTGTTTTTATACGGTGCTTATCACCACAGCATCTAAACCTCTCACAATGCATCATCACAATTGCTTTCCAGGGAAGGATTATCTTTCTTTTATGGAGGGAGAGCTGAGGCATTCAAGGTCTGGTCTAGCACCCGGGAAAGCTGATGACAAACCTGTTTGCTAAAGGTCAAACCGGGAGTCTGTGGCAGAGCTGACAACAGAGTAACAGCTCAGTACTTTAACCTCTGGACTGTTTTCTCCCTCTTTTTCATTATCTTTCCAGATTTTTGAGTGTTTTCACTGTCAGAATTCACTCATTCTTCTACATCTCTAAGATGATGTATTATTAAAATATTTTGGCACCTGTCATGCATTTTCTGCTTAATATTTGCAATCAGTTAGAAAGTTCAGTTTCCAAAATGATAGACCAGTGGATGAAGGAGCATTGACAAAATTTCTCTTTCTCTGAGGATCTAAAGCATTGGCAACATCAGACTGTTATTTTCTTTTCTTGAGGTAGATCTAGTAGCATAAGCTACTGTATTTTGCTACCACTTATACATCCTAAGTTTGTTAAAAGCTTTCTCCGGTGATAAATAATCCTCTAATAATTTGTTTTCTGTGGCAACAGACCATGTAAAATTGAGTTTTATATGTGACCAAGAAATGTCATATAGTAGTTGTCCTCTCATTCTTATTTTTACTCTTATTTTGATTTTGCAAACAACAGAGAAAGGTACATTCTCAACGCTCTTCTTTTGGTTTATTTTCTCTGCAGGGCAATCAAGGTATTTTTTCTAGGATACTGAATGAGGTGTCATTTTTAAAGTGTCATGATCTTCCCCAAAAATAGCCTACAACATTACTGTGAATTTATTCATTTTTTCTTTTTTTTTCCTGATTCAATTTAATAACTCCATTACTGTATTTATATCCAGGGAAAAAGTTTTTAGTAGCACAGACATTTCTCTGAATTCCTTTTAAAAATTGGATACAGTTCCAGAGGAGGGCAAATGATGTGGGATATGAGCAAGGATGATGGATTCCAGGATGAATATTACTAAAACAGTCATGAGAATACTCAGAAATTGCTAGCAACAATAGCAATCACGGAAAGAGAGATCATAACTCTTAGTAGAGCAGTTCTTGCTCTATGTTACTGTGGATTTAGATACTACCTATGTATTTGCAAACAAGCAGAAGAGTAGGACAGAACAAATTTGATCAAAACTGTATTTTTGGCTAACTACTAGTTGGCTGTGCTAAAACCTAGCAAAATGAATCCTGAACAAAAGTGGTCCTAATGAAAGAAATCAGTGTTTACCAAGAATTACTGCCTTCTGAAATATGATAGACCACAACCATTGCCTGAAATTTAATAGTGAAACAAAGACCCTGATTGAGGATTTCCTAATGACATTGGGAAGCTTTTCATTCGATTTAGAGAATTTGGGGTCTGGTCATCAGTTATCTTTTTGAAACACATTTTGTCAGCCAGTCTGAAGTGCCTGGCATGGCTAGGTCTCCTAACTGCTACCACTGTTCTTGGAGAGGTGCTAGCCCCTGTATTTGTATAACTCAGCCATAGCAACTGCCAACAATTGAAATACAATGTTTTTCTGCCTTTTTTGGTCTCATAGTATATTAGTGCTGAATTCTTTGGCCATTAAATCATGCATGCCACTACAGATATTTACTATTAAACTGCAAAACTGTTCACTAATCAATCAACTGCATAAAAGCATCAGAGCAAGCAAATAAATTGTTCAGATGAAACTATTACAAAATCTATTACAGCAGGAAGCTCATTTCAGTATTTCAATTCATTTAATTAAATGGCTAATTCAATGAGTTTAGGCTTATTTCAAAACACTGATCCGAGGACTGAATCTCCAGGTCCATATTTTTTATATCTGTCATTCTTTACTTCTTCCAGGTCCCCAAATCCCAAACTTCTCTTAGCTGTAAGTTTCATTTTGCTTCGACACAGACCACCAAGTGTAAGTCTTGCATACGTTATTTTTCTGTTTATTCCATATAGGCATCAGCCCACGCAGGAGAGTTCCTGGGCTGAACAATCAAGAGATTTTCTGATTTGCTCTACAACTAAAAGCTAATTTTTTTCTTCTCTTGTCCTAAGGTCTCCATAAAATATGTCATGGCTGAAATGGAGTGGCGTTTAACGGCACACCATTCTTGGAGGATCATATGTGAACAGTGACAAACTTGCAGATGAACAGGCCCCCAAATGCAAATGTTGACATGCTAAATATTCCCCCCTTAGCACTTAATATGTTGATACAGGAGTTCCATTCTCTGTCAGGTCAGCTTGGGCTGAGGCCGCGTTCATCTAACTAAGGTCAACAGTGTGGCAGATTTGGGTGGTGTCTCTAGCAGATACTTTACAGAATACAAAACACAATACAAATGCCAGGTTTTGGTGGATAAATAAACAATAAGGCTTTGGGGGATAAGAACACTATTTCTAACCTTCCTTTTATTACATCCTAGTTTTGTTTTGCAGATTAAAAAAAAAAAAGAAAAAATGTACGCCTAAAATACTTGAAGTACTGTTGAGTTACTCCCAGGCATGCTCTAAATAAATTGTTTAGTTGATGACTCGATCTAATACTAGACCTTTTCCCCATGTTTGTTGTAGGCTTTTGTGTAACACAGCTCCCAAAATGGTAATTTAATAGGACTAGCCTGAGGGCGAATTTGCCATAACACGGGGCCAAGTTATTACAGTAATCAGCTAGCTCAGAAGGAACTTGAAGGAGTGAAATGCAGAAAATAAGCCTATTCTTTCAAAAGTGTAGGTGCTTATGGAACCTGTGGACCGTTGCTAACATTGCTAAGCAATAAACCAAGTGATTGAATCTCAATATGCTAAATACATAAAATAATTTTAAAAGAGTTGGAGTTTTGTAACTTTGAGATTACATAATGGAACTAGTTGGAAAAATTTTCTAACCGTAGTTTACATTCTATAGGATATTCTCCTATTTCAATTACTTTGTGTCGTGAATTTTTAAATACCCTGCAAAAAATATTGAACGTTGCCTCAGTTTGATTTTTCTTGTTCGAAAAGCACAAACCCCAAAGTTTTTCTTTGTCAAAAATAATTAAGAATTATGAAAATTCTTTTTAAAAAAGTATAATCTAACTTATTTCCTGAGAAAGTTTGATTTCTTAACCTGTCAGTATTCTTCTAGAAACTTCCTGAGCAATAATATACTTAGGATTTCCACTGAAATGAAGAGATTTAATTCAGGACCATTATATCTGCTGTAGGCTGCTGCAGATTTCTGTATCTGGTTTTCACCCCCAACTTTTTATCTCTATAGTGAAAAAAGATTGTGAATTTTATTTCTAAGAAATAAAAGATTAATACAGAATTAATTCAGGCAAAACCTGTGTAAGGATGAATATTATTAGAATATGGCACATTTATTTACATTTCAAGAACAAGTGTGATAACTAGACACCTACTATTCCAAGGAGTCTTTGTAGGAGCTGCAAGAAATACTAAAAAATATAATGATATCCTCCGAGGGAATCCACGCCCAGAACAAAGTAGCCCAGTGATGGTATTGACTCTTGGTTCTGTTTGGGTTTCATGCTCAATATAAACCAACTCATCAGTATTTTCCCCATCTACCGCATAACTCTTATGGAACATGAATAAAATGTGAGTATTACCTCGATACAAGATTACTATAGGAGGAGTGTTATTGCTGATAAAATTAAAAAGTCTCTCTATCATCTCTCTCATTGAAAGTGGGTAATTTCAAATTACATGCAGTTGAAGTTCACAAGTGGTGTTTAAACTGGATTTTTGTGGTGTGATCAAATGGGAGACTGTTAAAGACTCTGTTACCTGTTTCTCTTTGGCAACCAGTAGCTGGACCTGAAGCATCAAAGGGATTTGTACTCCTAAAACTGATTTCTGCAAGGGCCCTGGCTTCTCCTTATATGTCACATCTCCAGATTAGTATTCTCTCCTTGCCCATTTCCAATTTCTTGGTAGACACTGTAGATCATACTCTCCTAGGGGATATCGTAACCCCCCCCTAGGCTTTTAAACTTCAGGGAGAAGGTTACCAGGACAGAATACAGTTTCTACAATAGGGAGGGTGAAATCCTGGTCCTGTGGGAATCAGCAGTAAAACTTTCTTTTGCTGTAAATACTGAAAGTTCTTCAATGACAGCTGAATTTTAATTCTCTCTGAAAGGTGACATTAGCAGTAGAATATGTCAGGTTCCTGTTGACCCTAATAAACTAGGAGAAGAAGTCAACAGCACCAGAGCTAGAAGGAGTCAAGGACCAAAGCTGTTCTTTTCATCTAATGTAACTCAAGAGAGAAAATTGTCCATGATGCCTAGCTTATGTCGGAGTCAAAATTCCCATATTAGTGTTTCTGAGCACTGTCTTGTGACTACAACAGTTGGTTAAAACTAGCATGCATGAGAAGAAAAACACAAAAAGCTGTGAAAAAACATGAAGATATATAACAAATGATAATATGAAAAAGGTAAGATTTTAAAAGGGCAAATCAAAAATAATAAACACAATGATTCGACATTAACAGTACAAGAGAAGAAAATGTTTTTCATCATTACTTTTCAGCTTCCGTTAAGTCTTTTGTCTTGCACCTTAGATGAAGGCCAAAACCTAGAAATACTATCTAATCTAGGCAAGTCTGACAGACTTAAGAATACATGGAAGGACATGAGAGTTGCATCTGTGTGCACTAAAAAACCTAAATATCTGAGAGTTCAGTACTCCGTTGGTTTCCTTTGTTGAGCTTAGCAGAAATGTGTGATTCAGACAAAACAATCTATGCTATCTTAAATGCTGATCCCAGCAAAATATCAAAAATAGAAAACTACTCCCTAGTCATTAACCTTTTTCCAAAGAGCTTAAAAGTTCCTTTGCAGCTGAATTTCGAAGTGACACTTAATGTAACTGAACACAGGACAATAATGAATGCATGGTAACTCAGGAAATTAGAACAATGCATTAGGACGCACACAGTTAGGAAAGTGTTATTAATATTGGCTTACAGTGACAGCGTAATGTCAGAATAAAACATTAGCGGTCAGATCGAAGATGCCTGGCTTTGCAGAGGCATTCTCCCCAATTCCCTGTGCAGCATGGGGGAGCAGGGACCAGCCCGGCCAGCATGCATGCAGGTGGGGACGAGCGTGCGGGAGAGGAGGAGGGACTCAGACCCTGCATTTTAATTTCTTTGTGAAGGGTCAGCTCACTTTTTTATTTCAAACAGTAGCCTGAAGAGAAGACACATCTTACCTTTCACTAAATAGCATTCACTCAGTAAGTTCAACACCTCCCTTAGGCTCAGGCACACACATTATCATGACTCAAGAGAGCAAGTTCTAACCACCACACTGCTGGAAGAGGTAAAATGGGGGCACCCTGCACATCCCATTTCATACAGTGCTGTTGTATGTAAAAGGAATGGATGATTTCTGCAGCTATAGGTAAAGGCTTTTGGTTTTATTCCTGCCTCAGCTTTTCCCTATTGTTTACCTCTAAGCATTTATGTGCAAAATCTGCTGCATACTGCCAGATGTGTTTGTGTGCTTGCTGGTGGGGCTTCTGTTATGAGCTACCAATTTCTGTTCAAAAACAAGGATCTTCAATGCTTGCTCCTGAAGTGCAAGTCTGAATCTAAACAAGCCATTGAAATTATCTGGTCATGCACTTGAACCTTCAGTGTCCACTGGGGCACTGGTAGTGCCCAGGACTCTTTCCTCCTTGTGGATTATTTTCCATGTGAATATCTCAGCTTTGATAAAAGTGTATAATGAAGCAAGATGAAAAGGTGCAATAGCTCTTCAGGAAAGGAATCAAAATTAGAGGGAGACAGGTGCTGAATACTTGCACACAAGACAAGACTGTAAGAAGTTAATCTTAACATGGATATACTTAAAAGACTATGAATACTTATCCATTAAACCTCATGAAATCACCATGAAGAAAGATCAGAAAAGTGGCATTTCTTTCACGTCCCTTCCTGTTGAATCCAGACATTGATTAAAAGAGCACGAGACACACAAATTCCACGCTCCTCCTGTTTTACTTGCGGCCTGACAGCATCAGTCAGCACAGTGCTCATTTCCCGTTAGACCAGAGCCGGGTGCCTGGTCCCTTCTCTGAGCTGCCTGCACAGTTGCTTCTCCCTGAGCAGGAGGCACAGCAACAGCCCGACCATATGGTTAAGCAGCTGCTGATTACTCTCAGGAAAATTGTTCCAAATCACTACCTATCAAGTGTTCATTTTCACAAGACACAGGACTGTTGTACCTTATTGCGCAGTATGTTTGTGGGATTTTGCAAGTGTAGTTTTGTTGTTACAACTTCTGCCTTGGGAGGGACCCAGGGCTCTGCTCTCGCCTGTGGTTTCCCTTTCCCATCAGTATCTTTTAATGAGCTGGAATGATTTTCTGTTGCAGAGTACCAAAGTCCCATGGTACTTGCAGTCTGGGAATTGCTGGCCTTTGTAAATGATTTCTGTTGGGCTTTTTGAGACCAGATGCTGACTATTGAAATAATGCATGATCCTAAACAAATAAAAGAAAAACTGGGAACATCCAGCCTTCACAGGAAATGGAATCAAAGATGAGCAAGCTCCAATTCTTTTCTGCTTTTTGTATTCAAAACTAATGCATACTCATGAGATTTCTGAAGCAATCCATTCACAGTGCGTAATCTGAGGAATGAGTACCTTCATCAGGCTTCTTGCAGGCTCTGATTACCTCAGGATCCCAGGGACATACGTTTCTCATTCAGGGCCTGTAGCACTGGACTACAAGTAGGTGAGGGCAGGTCTTTCTACCGTGCAGGTGAGACCTTTCCTTTTAAAGTCTTTCTTCAAAGGTGAAGGTGGTTCTTCCCTTTCAACAACTCAGTGATCGGGGAACTCACACAAAGTGGGGAGAAATACTTGTTTGGTGCTCTCCTCTGCCTGAGGACAGTCTAATCCAGGATTAAAGGAAAGGCTGTTAACCATAGGTAGAGGAAAGTTTTCTCTATGGGTGCATTTGATAGGACCCTTGCTGAAGCCCCACCGCTGATGAGCAAATGAGAAAAGAGGATGCTGACAGTGGAAAGGGACTTCACCACATCCTGCTTCCATCTAAATCCTACTGAGGATCTGAAAATCTTTGTTGCTATAAATCTGGGATGGTGCTTTTCTCATTACTTGGATAATAGAAACACTGACCATAATTGCTGGCCATTAAACAATCCCCCATAGAAGAGACAAAACCTTTCTGAAAAATACTGCTGGTTTGAAAAAAAAAAGAAAATCAGAAGTTTTCCACTGAGTCTGCTCAATTGCCTTTGGACTTTCAATCTGGTATGTGGGCTCCTTTTTCTGGCACTCTAACTTTTCCCTGTTTTTCCATAACCATCTCTTAATAATATTTTTGTGTGTAAATCATTAGCTCTGTCAAGAAGCCAGAAAACCAGGATTCTCTTCTTGTTCTGAGCTGGTAGAAATTTTCAGTGAGCATGTTCTGTCAGATAATGAAGATTTGCAGAAATCCGGAGGTTCCAAGGGAATATCTCGGTTTCCATGAAATGCCAAGGGGAGCCTTTACTGCCAGCCTGTTCCCCACCTCCATAAGTCCTGGCAGCCCGTAGATGTCACCTTTCCAGCCCTCCAGTTTTGGAGGCACCAAAAGCCCCTGCTGTGACAGTGCTTCGATTGTTTCAAAGAGAACAAATGCACCTTCTGGTCCTGAAATGATGGTTTTGGAAAAATATCTTCCTGGGAACTGGTGAGCTCTAATCTTACAGTACCTCATTCACACTCATATGTTTCCTCAGCAAGTCTGCAAACGTTAGCTCTGTTGCACAGACTTCTGTTCCCAGTACCTGTATTTCCCCTTTCTTCCCTTTATTTAGACCTCATTGCTCTCTATGATTCTATGATTCTATGATTCT
>NW_008825167.1:11085064-11090854 GCF_000699105.1 Pygoscelis adeliae
AAACATTGGACCAGGCTGCCCAGGGAAGTGGTTGAGTCACCATCCCTGGAAGTATTTAAAAGACGGGTAGATGAGGCGCTTAGGGACATGGTTTAGTGGGCATGGTGGTGTTGGGTTGACGGTTGGACTCGATGATCTTGGAGGTCTCTTCCAACCTTAATGATTCTATGATCCTATGATTCTATGATTCTATGATTCTATTTCTCCATGGGAACTAGAGAGGGATGAGATGTGCTTTGCTGGAGGATTCACAGTGTTTTCTAACACCAGACGGACAGTGAGAAATATGGTGTCTGAAAGGGAATACTGTCCACTGGGCACCAACTCTTCCATCCACTTCTCAAGACTCTGCTTTGTCCTGCCCTGGGAGACCCACTTTCATGCCAGGTCTCTCCCTGACCTTGCTCCTTGTGCTCCTCGTGCTCCTCTCCTTCTCTCTTACTCGTCCCTGGGCTCCTTCATCTGTGCTGCCTCTCCCCACCTGAGGTCTGCCAGCAATCCCAGGCTCCTGGTCTTGCCCAGCTCTTGGCTGTGTCCCAACCCTAATCTCCAGCCTAGTCTCCTCATGTAATCTCAGACTGCAGCCTTTTCCGTGGTTTTCTCTTTCTCTTTTTCCAAACTCAGCTTTTCTGCCCAGGCATTTTCAGTTCTTCTTCTGCTTCACCACTGCCACCTTTGCTCCTTCTCCTCCATGGGTACTGGTCCAGCTCGCTTTGTTCCCAAACACAATGCATCAGCATTGTGAACCACATACCAAAGAAGGTTTTGATATCACACACCATTTTGGTTTTAGGTTTCTTAGCATTTTACTGAATTTGATGCCACACACTAGTGGGTCTTGTTATCACAGAGAGGATCAAGCACTCTGTGACCTGTGCCCCTTCTGCCCAAACTACTGGCAGTAACTTGGCTTTAATTAGGTACAAAATCTATCACAGGAATAGGATAAACTGGGATCCCGAGAGGTGCTTGTGGCTGAGGCTGTAGAGCACTTGACTTTGATTTTACCCGATTCTTTAGACAGCATGAACTTGGGATTATGCTCAGGTGCCATGTGTGTTTGGACTGTGCCTTTGCAGAGAAGCCCAAACTTTCAGCTGTGATGATTTCTTTGCATCAGTTTGTAGCTGTGAAGTGGGGACAGCAAGTGAGAAAGGTGTTAGAGATGAAGGCAGCTTCTTTAAAGGTGAGTAAAGCAAAATATAGTTCTCTACTTTCATTCTCAGAAAGGGGGGAATGGAGAAAGCTAAAATTCTCTTAAAAATAAATCAACTTGAGCCATATACCAGACTTGGATAGAATATTAATCAGTGAGTGGTTAAAATTAGAGAAAGAATTAAGCTATGGAAAATATGAAGTGGTAGGCAAGGGGCCAAAACCTACTTCCAGTATAAATGATGTTTGTCTATGCATCTGTTTGTGTTTAGTAGTAAGCAAAAGACTTGACTTTTTCATTATTGACCACCTTTCCTTTAGACGCATTGTGGGGAGGGACTCCATTCTGCACTTTTCTAGTAGACACTGATGGCTATTCAACAAGGTTAATATCAGCCATGATAATTACCATCAACATGTCAGAAGAAAACATTCTGATCCATTTCCGTTCAGTAGCTTTTACCTTTTACCTTGAAAGTAAAAGAAAATACTTCAGCTGACACTTGCTTTTATGTTGCTGCTTTGATCTTCCAATGGAAATGGCACTATAATAACACTAGTATCTTCCCTTGCATCCTCTACATTGAAGAGATCTTTTCAGGTAACATGATTTCTTGATAAAAGAGCAAGGGACATAGTGCTCCTTACTTTGGGCCCAGCACACATTCCTCTCTTTCCTCTACATTTTGTTGTTGATGGACTACCTTACAGGCTGGCTGAATGGTGTTCACTTACCAATTTGTTTTTGCAGTTAATGCAATGAATTTTCTTAGCCTTATGTGCCCCATCTTCCCCTGTGATACACACTTCTGTCCTTTTGCAAAATAAAATTCTGCATGACTGTTAATGAAGAGCTCTTGCCAGTTGCATTTTGTGTTAAAAACACATTTCCCCTCTCACCCCACCCACTATGCCAAATTCTTCATGCAACAAAAGGGATCATTCAACGTAGTTGTGTTTTGAATAATGTAAATTCAACAGCAAGCCTCATTTCTAGTATGTCTTAAAACTGGGAGATAGATGTTTAGAAATGTGCTTTCATAAAATGATTGGACTTTCCTATAAAAATATTTGTCATCTAAGAAACAGTATAGTGAAAGACAAAACCCAAAACATACAGACATTAAGATTTGTTGGAGCAAAAAATTTTCTTCCAACCAATGTGGAAAAATATGCCTGGTATACATCAAAGCTAACACTGAAATGGAATTCATTCTCACTTTAAAAAGATGGAACTGAGAAGCATTCCAGTCTCTCAGGATCCTGAATTACAGTTTTAACACTTTCATATGAACACTGATTAGAGAGCAATAACTTTTTGTCCTGTAGCTGATCTTGAGAGCAAGTGACATAGATGTGGAACTTTAACAGTTCCAATGGAAATGGCACTATAGTGTGCCACTATATGGCACAACATTTATAGTTTTTTTGAATTGTATGTTGAGTGTACTGCGTGCATTGTGGTCTTCTTTACAGTCCTCTATATAATGGTATCTCGTTTTCTTTCATAGCTTTTTTCCTCCCTATTGAAGATTTGTGAGATGGTCATGTTAATCTTGAATTCCCCAGAGACTGGGATAAGAGAGATACATGTTTCTTTCTACTCTCTGGCCAGCCTCCTGGAAGGACATATTTTAAGCTCCCTGGCTGTGGAAAGTCTCAAACTCAAGTTTTCCATTTTCTGGATGAATTTTCTCGGTCTTAAACTGTCACAGGTATTGCTAGTCTAGGAGTATACTATCTCTAGGACAGCTGTAAATCTGAGCTAGATGGAGGCCCCATTGCCTCAAGAGAGGTAGGGCTTTTAGGCATACCCCAGTGCTTAGGACATTTCACTGGTGAGCTGTGTATGTCTGACACAGCTGCTTGGGTCCCTGAGGTGCCTGTGAGGTCTCCCTGTGAGGTAAAAGAAAAGAGTAAGCTCTAAGCACGCGGTTCTGGATTTCCCTGGGCTCTGTGATTCAGGCATCTAATATTCAGCATTTGAATATTTTAGCCACTCGAGTCCCTTATTAGAGCTACCTCATAATTCTGGATCCAGAAGATTCAGAAGATACAGCTGAGCCTGGGGCCAGGAAGGACTGCCAAAGATGTGATTTCATATCTTCATGGCAGAAATGGCATCCATTACAGTTAAAGACGACCTTTCTTTGAAGTACAAATAATTACTGTCACTAAATCTAATAAAAAGTTGATTTTACTTGAAGATAAGATTGGGTGGGAAGTGTCAGTTTAGAGTTAAGCTGAAATTATTGAGAGAGGAAGGGGGGCTTCGACACATGGGCATTGAAAGTAGGCAAAAATGGAGAGGTGCAGAGGGGAAGTCCAAAAAGCTTCAGAAAATTTTGATGGAAACAGACAGAAATTTATCTGTCTATAATAGCTCATGATAGCATGAGAGAAAGCCCATCACGTGCAAGCTTGTTGCAAAAAAACTTTCCCTATTAATACAGTACATCCAGGAAACAATACGATATGGCTGGAGCAACACAAATATGTTTAAATATTTGTTTTATGCCTAGTCTTGCCTTGTTATGTCAAGGAATGCAGCCTCATTCAGGAAGACACAAGATTTAACAACAAAATATTATCAGATTCCAAATATTGGGCCAGAGTGTTTTTCTGTCTCCTAGAAGCACTCCCTTCTCTCCAGCCTACCCTAAATCCATTTCTGTCTTTTCTGGCAGGAAATCTGCAGATCTCAAATCCCTGGAGAGAAAGCAAGAAAGATTTTATTTTCGAACACACTTGCAGATGTGGCTGCATTGTATCTCATTATATTTAAGTGCATGATTTAGCTTGGAAGATTGAGGCTTCTGCAACCATTGACAAGAAAAATTTGTTTTTTATGCTACAAATGTTTTCCTATGCATGTTTTCCTATCCATGTTTTGACTTGGCACTTGTAAAGGGATATACATTCCAAAGCTGTTGGTGAACATGAGGCAGATGAACTAAGAAGTATCTCTCACAGCCAACCCTTTTAATTATAGATTAATATGTATATGCCACATAATGAACATATCACAGTGTAAAAGATCACAGGGATGGCTGCGTTATTTCTATGGAAAGAGTTTTGGAATAAAAGTCTCCAAGAAAAATACAAACTGTTGTTTGTATTCAACTGTTTCAGCAGTTAATACATTTTAAATCTCATAACGTTCATTTGTGAACTGACTTGAAAAATTTTTATTTGAAGTGTGCTAAATGGAAAAGGTTTAATTTGTTATTCTCAGCTAATACAAATAAAGTAAATACTACTTTTTCTTCAAGGAGAAAAATACAGTCAATTAATCTGTTCATACATATGTATGCTCTTCAAGAAAAGCAGGGATATGTCCCTGGCATAGATACTGGTTCAGTAAACCAATAATCTTGGTCCTACCAATAAGAGACAGCAGTACAACAGGGCAGAAGATGAAAATCAGTATTGACACATTCAAGGTTGAAAGGAGCAAGCTGAGGGAATTAATGCATTACTGTAGTACAAATATGCTGAAAACATGCGACAAAATAGCCCAGTGCTTTTTTGTGTACGTAGTTGCTCAATGCATACCAATACTAAAAAAAAAAATAATAAATCCTTAACTCCTTTAAAAACCCTTCTTCCAAGTCCCTACAGTAGTATGAAACATGGGAGTATGAAATACTAGCATGTTCATGCATCTTAAAAATTATAATGCAGCCTGAGGAATGAATAAATGAATAACTTACAGTCCTGGTGGGGCAATTGTAAACGATCAGTGCAGTTCACAGAGAAGTTTTTCCAGAGGGGGACAGCACAATGCCTTAGAGACACAGAGAGCTTCATTTGTGTGGAAAGATTGAAAACCCCATGACAGGAGGGTGTTTGTGTTGTGTGTTGCCAGGGAAATGTTTGTGTATTTAAAGAGGAGACGAATACAAGTGAGGATAATATGAAGCAATGAAGGATCCAGAAAAGGCTAGTTGTGTGGTCCTATTCATCTTCAAAACAGAAAAAAAAAAGAAGTGGAATAAAATTAAAGACTGATAATATAAAATGGTATTATTTTTTTAATGTAGTTCACATAGTTTGACCTGTAGGATTCAATGCAGTACTACAAGCTTTAGCAGATACTTTATCTTGAAGAAAATAATGAGAAGAAGGTAATGAAAGTCACTGCTATAATATGAGAGCACACACTATCAGTTACATACATTTAGGAACATTTCTCTGCCCAGATTGAGTGATTATGCCTCTTGTTTTCAAAAAAGTTACATTGCTTATTCAAATAGCTGTGCCTATAAGATGGCAAAAACATATTTCAGAAATCTCTTCAAAATACATGTTGCTTTGCTGGTTGTCTTGCTCTATTTAGTGTTCTTTCTTTTTTATTAGCTGCTCAGTATTAATGTGTGCCTCTCTGAAAAATGTAAAATTAAGACCGGTACTGCAGTAAGAGGAACGCTGGCTACAAGGAAACCCTCTGAAACACTCTGACCAGTGGACTTGGTGGGGTTTCAGCAGGCTCTAAGCATTTCCAAGACCTTAAATTCCTGGAGTCTGAGACTCATCTTAACAGTAACAGGTGGGTGGAAAACTGGGCCTTTTGTCTGACAGGTCCATTGGTGAGAGAAGGAGGTGGGGATGTATGTCTGTGGGTGGTGTTTGGCT
>NW_008825167.1:11090924-11091261 GCF_000699105.1 Pygoscelis adeliae
CTTCTGTACTTGTTTGCACGTGGATGTTTGCACTCTACAGCCCGGTGGAGCGTATGCCCCTGCCAGACCATGGGAAAGGCAGGATTTATAGAGAACCATGCCGGTTCTCGTGACGGGGTGCAGAAGCAACAAGCCAGCTCTGATGACAGCTCTCATCCTCTTCGCATACTTCTTCACTTCAACTCTTCACAGCTCTCTTTGGTTTGATTCGGCAGTTGCAGAGGTTTTCTGCTCAGTGAAACTAGCCTCTTGTGCTCTAGCTGGCCTAAGCTGGATGGAGGACAAGGCACTGATGACAGCCACTGGTGTCACTGCAGCCAGCTCTGCCTCTGCTCCA
>NW_008825167.1:11091438-11093570 GCF_000699105.1 Pygoscelis adeliae
TTTCCCTACTCTTCAAGATTATTCAGCCTGAGCTTTCAAATATAAATGGGAAATTTATGGCCTTAAAGGAGATGTTGCATATAATTTAATGCAGAAAATATCCATACATCTGCACTATATGGTTGCTCATTACATTTAATAAGTTGATTTCACTGTTACCTGCTTCCCTGAACGCTTTCTCCAGTATATCTCTGGCTTCAAGTTTTATCTTATAAAGCTAGTTCAAACTCTAAATTCCTTGCGGTAGTGTCTGACTTGACTTATCTTAATGTGTGAATATAGTGTTTACCATGATAGGGCTCAAGGCTTAAAGCATTCTCTCATTACTAATTAACCATACTGAAATTGCCTCAATATCTTAGCACAATGACTGGAGAATATTATCCTCGCTATAGAATTGTATGGAAAAGTTATAACTACTAATTAAATTGTATAGTACTCCTCCAAGAGGGATTTTTCAAGTACAAAATAATCACTGTGGGAAAATTCCAGGGATGCAATATAGCACACATCAAAACAGTGAAAAGGTAAGATGCAAAAAATTCTCCAGAGCACTAGTTCCAATGTATTTTTGCCCATGAAAATGTCTATGACTAAATCTATTCAGGTAATTCCATTCAAAGGGCACTGATTTTACATAATTCTATATTCATGGGCATACATTTTAGAAGGACTTGGGTTTTAGGATTGTTCTCAGTTGTATTTCTCTTAATGGGTATTGAAAACTACAGAGGCTTTGATATGCTTCCTTTATTGTTTGTAACTGACTTAAACCCCCAAACATCAAGCAGCAAAGCTTTCTGCCCTATGTTATGATTTTGAGTCTCTGGGAAGACTCATGAGGACTGTTTGATGATTTTGTAAAAAATACTCTAATTGATTAGATACATTCCTCCTTCCCAATTAAAAATTACAAAAAAAGGGAGTTTATGACTCTGAGCCAAGTTCGTTGATGTATAGAGCATAGCTAATATCAGTCATTATTCAGGTCCTGATTGTACTGTGTGTTTTCTCACAAACATGATTATAGCAAGCTAATTTGCATTGCTAAATGAATGCTAAAAATATAAAAACATTTTTCCCTGCTGGCCAGAGAGTAGCTGATCCAATCATTAAAATACAGATAAACGGAAGTAACTACTCTGATGGAAGCTAAGCTGGTTAAGCACAATATGCATAGGAAATTAGTTATTTAGCTACTAGTATGCTCTCCAGAAGAAGAACTGCAAAGCTCTTGTTTAAAAATCACACCAATCCATCATGGAGGTTTTTGCGTGGCACCAGAAGGATCTATAAAAGTTTTACATTATTCCTCATTCAAAATTTACCATGGGGCCTCTTGGCAGCATGTGCTAAGGGACTGAACTGCAACTGCTGTGTAGGAAAAAATAATTTCTGCTTTTCCTAGCAGGGCTGATGACTTTGGCTCCAGCGGCTGCTATAAGGTGTAGTTCCTTTTGCTGTACAAGAAGGCACAGTCTGAGCAGCCCAGCACTGCAAACAGGCAGGGTCTTGCCATTGCTCGCTTCTTATTCAGAGCCTGCATAGATGAGCTTGTTTAGCCACGGATGAAATTTGGGCCAGATATAGAAATAATGGGGATTATTTGCAGAACAGTGGCCTGTTCCAGGTCTCCTCTTGAGGCAGGTGCTAGAGCAGTGGAGGTTCAAGAGGATTTGGGGGGTTGGACTAGGTGACCTTTAAAGGTCTTTTCCAGCCCAAACTATTCTATGATTCTATGATTCTATGATACCTGTGGTTTTTTAATTAAATGCACTTTGAATATATCCTTGCTTTCCAACTCCCACCAAAACTGTAAATGTACCTGTCCAAAACCACTAAGCTTCTCCTACGTTGGCGGACACTTTTTTCATAGCAGAAGTGTTGGCATAGCTACCCAACTGGAAAACAGAAAAATGTTTTGGGTCTTATTCAGCCAACTACAGTTCCTCAGTACATCCAAAACACCAATATTTAGGTTTAGTTTAACCTGTCAGAAATTGGTTTGAAATTGTGATCACATATTTCTGCAAGCAGAAGACATCTAAATGAATGGAATGGGTGGATGGATTGGTGCCTAGTATTTCCTCTATTATGTACTTTGATGTCATTTTGAATAGTGTGCCAAGATC
>NW_008825167.1:11093586-11094239 GCF_000699105.1 Pygoscelis adeliae
AGTCTACAGGAAAAACTTCTGGAAATATTTCATTAATCGTTTTTGTCAAGACTACAGATGAAAGGAGCCATTTGTATTTTATGACAGTTGATAATTAAACATTTATAGTACGGTGCCAATATTTAATACACAACGTAGAAGGAGCAAACTGAACAGAAGGTAAATCTGGCAGAGTTTAACGTGGAGCGATGCTGTGGGAATGTGCATGTGTGATCAGAACTGTAACATCGCAGAGCAAGTGGCATTGCAATAAAATGTTGTAGCAGCAAACTGCTTTTCCAGCTGTGTTAGACTTCCTTCCCTCTTCCCTGGAACAGAAATAAGAAAAAATATTTTACCCTTGAAATGACTTGGAGAAACCAGATGAGACTTTGGCAGTTAAGATCACTGGCTGCTTTTGCAAGGCAATAAAGCTGTATAGAATAAATGAGTCCCAAGGAGTTTCTTTTGGTTTTATGACTGCCCTGCTTTGTTTTCCCCCCTCCATCTCACTGAGTATTTTGTAAAAACCTTCCATATCTTATTTAGGTTGCCTTCCCTGTTTTGATTTTCTGCTGGAAAGCAAGGCAGTATTTGTTGCAAGAGTCTGTTTTTGTGTAATTTCTCAGCCCTCTAATACCACTTTTGCATGTAAGGATAGAAACTGTTTAAAC
>NW_008825167.1:11094271-11109126 GCF_000699105.1 Pygoscelis adeliae
CTGAAATGATCAGAAATGTTCCCATTTTTTCATAAGAATTAGACTGCATTGCCACAAATTGTCTGTGCCATCACAAACAAGATTCATCTGACTAAATGTCAGTGCACAATGTACATGTCTGCGTCTGAGCTGTGTACGCTGTCATTATACTCCATGGAGGCAGAGCTACAGGGAGAACCACCTGCTAAAAGAGGCAATCAAGACGCAGCAAGTGCACCACATCCTAAAAGCATCTTTTTTTTCTTTCCTCC
Organism: Pygoscelis adeliae; assembly: GCF_000699105.1. Taxonomy (NCBI): domain Eukaryota; kingdom Metazoa; phylum Chordata; class Aves; order Sphenisciformes; family Spheniscidae; genus Pygoscelis; species Pygoscelis adeliae. The sequence continues at coordinate 11,094,523 of NW_008825167.1, forward strand.
CTCTTTATTTTTGAGCCTAGCTCTGGCTAACTCAGCTGCAGACATGTACATTTTTCTTATGTCTAATACTAGGGGAGACAAGTCCCAAAGAAGCACTTCTCAGGCTTATTCCCAGGCTGTGTGACTTTTCTTGTAGTACTTGTTCTGTCCTCACAAAGCACATACTATACAGAATGAGCTCTTCTTCTTCTTCTTCTTCTTCTTCTGCACCATCATCAGGGTCTCCCATGACAGGCCGGTTCCTTACAGCTATGTTGGTCGAAAGAAAGGATGAACTAAGAGTATATTTGGTCTCTGCAGTGTAGCTGAGGGTATTCTCTGACCTGTGTAATAAGTAGACAAAGATAATTATATGCAGCCTAATGTTCAGGTTGCAGTCAGTGGAAGTGCCATGGACTCTGGATAAAGCTGATTGGTGTCATGATTTCTTTTTTTTGCAAGGAGTAGAGTTGTTTGAGAAATGACTGTGTGGCAACAAGCGTGAAATTAAAGTGTCCGAGTGAGCTTGCGTTCATGCACAATACTCTGTGCAAACATATTTAAGTAGATGCCATCTATCAAATAACCAGGCTTCTCTCAAAAACAGCTTAGTAAAGCCATGGCAAAGACACCCAGCAGCCAGCCAGCTCAGACTGCAAATGTTTTGTAGAATCCTGCTGCTAATTAAATTCTATCTGCAGGAAAGTCCCCCAGCTTTTAATATAGTCATTGATGAAATTCTTATACTCTAAAGTCTGTGGATCGGGACTTTTCATTCTATAAACCTAGGCTTCTTGATGGCTGTGTGTGCATTAGCAGGCAGTGCAGCCCGACAGGAGGGGCTCTGCAAAGCAGAGTGGTCAGCGATGCAGACCTGACATCCACGTGAGGCGCATTTCAGGAAGTTTAATTTCATATTTGCCCTAATCTGCTCCTATGGCCTACAGGCCCGAGGCTGGGCAGATAGCATTAAGTGCTCTCTTGGAGCATATTTTCTGGTTTTGTGTCATCCAGAAAGAATGTGATTTGGGTGCTACAATATGAACCAAAACGCAGTAGGGCTGTAAGGTGGAGACAATAACTTCAAAAATGCCTTCCCGGCCTGAATTAAGGTGCTAGTATAGTTGCATCCTATGTGGTTGATGTTGTACAAGATCACCCACAATAACTCTTCTTGCTCAAAACAACTGTAATCATCAAAAAAAAGCAAATGTGCAACTGTCTTTTTTTCCCAAATGTTTTTCAAATTGGAAAATTTTGCATGGAAAATCTTAATATATTACTGACCCTGCTTCCAAAAACTTCCTGGCTCTAATCTATATTATTTGATACAGCATGGATCCTGCAAGCATTTACTTATGAGTAGTGCCATTAATTTCTGTAGGATTACTCAAGTAAATAAAATCTTTCACTTCTTTCCAGGATCAAGATCCAAGACCATGATGCATTTTAGTTGGAACAGAGCAATAGGTGTTTCCAGAAATTATGTGAAATGTTATCCATTTTGGTCCTTCTCAAGTGAAAGCAATATTAAGCAAAAAAAAAAAAAAGGTCGTTATAAGAAGGGATGGGTATGAAACAATTTATTCTGGGCAATGAAATGTGTCCTTGCAAGACCAGGAAAACTCTGCTCCTTTGCTTGATCCTATGATTATTTCAGTCTATGCCCAAATTAAGCAAGTAGACCAACACCGTGCTCATGACAGATGTAAAATCTTTACCTTACTACATTTGTAAACTGCTCTGTTGTTGATAGGAACACCATATCATTTCATGGAGCGATAAAAATCTGTATTTTGTGAAAAATTTGTGACAAAAATTACATATAGTGTGAAACCAAATTTAAAAATAGATTCAATTACAAAGAACTTTGTTTTGTAAAAGATAGAATGGAACAATACAGTAAAAATAGATTATTACAAATAAAATGTTTTTCACTTTCAAAAGCCTAACTTATTTGTTTCAAAAATTTGAAATGAAATTTGCTAATGGATGGTAACCCTTAAAAATAAAAGCACAATAGGACAGAACAAGCATGCATTTATTATCAAAATATGGATGTACAAGTTGTAAAATACCATAAATGTCTGGAATTGTGGATGCTATTTAAGACCCCCCCAAAAAAAGGCTTTCATGTCAACAATACTTTGGATGAAGTATGTTTCTTTCTATTCAAGATGGTTCTCATCCAGAATAGATCCATGAAAACAGAGACACATGTAACTTCTTCACATTTTATAACACCTAACTATGGATCTGAGCAAATTCCTAATGTTTTTAGTTCTCCTCACTAAGCTGCTTTTCAACTCTGGCTCAGTCAGCCTATTGTTACAAATAAAAAGGTCTTTCTTTGTCATGATTATCATACACTACTGATGTGTCTGATCCTGCATCCACTAAAGTCACTAGCAAAACTTTGACTTGGCCAGGGTCACATCTTTTACAACAAAGCAGAATGCATGAAGTTAAAGAACAATGTGAATACATTCCCGCTGCAACTTTTCCAATGGGTTTCAGGTATTTAAATGAAATTATTCAATGTTTGGCCTATTTGACACTACATTCACGTATTTACATCTCTTATAAACTCAACAGCAGGTGCTCAGAAACAGCTGTGTCCAGCAGTTTCACAAAATTCCAAACTGGACCATTTTAATTAACGGAGACAGAGAGGGTAACGTAAAGCATTCAAGATAAAGCTGGGCCCAATATAACTTTGTCTCTTGCAAGTAGCCAGAAACGTGGCAATCTTTCAGAGGCTGCCTAATGAATTGTTTCAAGTTTTCTTCCAGGATTTTGAAAAGGAAAGTCACACTTACTTATAAAACTGTATTTTGTTGCTGATGGTCATTTTTCCAGTGGCAGAGTCAAAAGAAGAGCAGGGTCATACGTGGAAAGTGTCAGGCGGTGTGCTCTGTGGGTTTGTCCTTGTCTGGGGAACCTGCTTTTGGAGGAGTCAGATGTCCCAGGATCCGAGGGGCGAAGGTGAAGGCATGCACAGAGAGGACCTTTCCTCGCCCTGCCAGGGTGGAAGCGTGTGCGGGGCCATGGCTCACTAGCTGCTGCAGCCTCTTGTGCAGCCATGTCCCAGTAAATTGTTGTTACGTCCGTCTTGGAGTTTCTCATGGCTCTGAAGGGATCCTCTGCTGTCCATGCTGGAAGTCTGTCCACTTTGATCCTGCTGTCTTCTTAATCTGCCAAAGGTTAAAAACATTGATATAGCTATCGTGTGCAGGTAACTGTCTCAGAATGACAGCTCTTGCCTGTCCTGTGGATAGCCACATACACCTGTGTATAAAACAAATTCCTGTACCATTTGATCTCTATTAACTCCTTGAGCTTTATAGCTGCCATTTCTTCTAAACATTGACGATTGCTTCCTCCTAAATATGTGCAGCTGGGTCTTGGTCAAAGACGGCTCCCATTAAAGCCTATCATAAATAGCTAGCAGAGGAGTGTGCTTTCTCTGGCTTTAGCACCTCTGCTCAGACTGTAACTTGACAAAACCTCCAGGTAGCTCGAGGCTGATGGGAGTTGTTGACTGGGCACACAACAGCAGTAAGCAGCTGCTCCCCTCTGCTCTCCTACAAAATTATCAGTAACCTCCACCAGTACAAGAGAAAAAAACATGAGATGAAAGTATATTCAGTATTATTCTTGTTCTTCATATGTTGTCAAAGCCTCCTAGGTAGATTCAAGGAACAACAACAAAAAAAAAATCCTACGTTGTTTAAAGTCATCTTCTTTTGACATCATTTTCTAGACAACAGCAACAGCCCTAGCTGCACCTGCACTCCCCACCAATCGTTTTATCATCAAGCTTCTCAGCATTTCTGCTCAACACTGGTATCAACTTCTATGATTTTACTGTGATTCATGTGATATTCAGTGTTTTTCTCCAAACACAGACACAATGTAAGTACTTTCAAGAAGTGTTTAAAGATTCATGGGGAAGCTATGAGGTAGAGACCAATTTTTTTTTAAAACATGAACAGCTGCTGTTTTGGAGGAATTTTTCTCTGACTGTTTGTTTTCTCAAAATGAGAAACAGCTGTTGATGTATTCCTGAAAAAGGCACCAAGAGTTGGCACCAGAGACACTATGGAAGAAGCTCTTTGTTACAGTGATTATAAGTGGTATATATGATATACTCCAAAAAAACTTTGCAAGCAATATTGAATATGTAGAAAATACTCAATAATGGAAAAGCATGCAAAAATGAAATGCAAAAGGTCAGTTTCAAAGGGTAAAATACTTCCAGGTGGCATAAAGACTATAGAGATGCCATACTGAAGGCTCAGAAAAGCACATGAAAGGACATGAAATAGCTGTCATAGATAAGCAGAAGAATAAAGGAGGCTATTTAAAGTAAAAATAATGAAAACACTGTCCAAATAGGTTAAATTTAGAAGAGCACAAACATTGGCACATTAAATAAAAAACTTTAAGATAGACTGAAAAAACAGATTAGCTGAACAAATTGCTAAATGCATTTACCCTGATGGTAATTTTTTCAAGTGCACCAGAAATAGGAAGGCTACCAGTGTGTCTACAGGCCAATGGAGGACCGAGATATTAGAGGAAAGCACAAGAAATATGAGTCCCTGGCTGCAAAGCCAATGAATTATCTTCACCAATGTTCATGACAAATGAGCTTAGGGACATTCCTTTCTTGATGAGAAATTTGTCCATCATCTCCAGTTAAACCATCAGTCAAACAGCTTTAGAACCAGTCGTTCAAATGAATGTTGACAAATCATCAAGACATTGAATTTTCACCCAAGGACTCTAAGAAAATTGAAATATATAATTTCTGCACAGTTGAATGGAGTATGTAACTTATTGTTGAAACTGTCTTGGCACCAAGGAATGGAAGACAGCAACTGTGATGGCATTTTTTTTTTTTTAATAAGGGCTTCAAAAGAGATCTAGGAGACTACCATGAGAGTAATTGAATCAGACAAAGTCTTGAACCATCTTAGGGTCTGAGCTACTGGCCCTTACGAGACTAAGGTATTTAGTCAACAGAAAAGGCTACAGTGCTTGGAAACTCATGTTGCAAACTGTGGGTTGCAGACATGTGCAAACTGCTAAATAGCAGAGTGAGACATATTTTGACTCTATGGAGATCTCAGAAATCGTTGCGTTGGTCTAAGACACTCAAGTGCTTTCTCCCTGAATTTGTTTAATATTTACTTGGTTCATAAAATGCTGAAAAAGAAGGCATTTACTGTACTGCTAAAATGAATGGGGAAATAAGAAGTCTCTCAATAACAGCATAAAGCAGGAAAACACCAATTTTTTTTTTTTTTCAAACCACTCAAACTGGCACAAAGGCAGCATGTAAGGAGGACAGTGGGAAAGGAGAGAAATGAAGCCCATGCTGAGTTGAAAAGATACCACTGACCAGCCTTGAACTGCCCATTCTCTACAGAGGTGGTTTCTATTGTTGATTTCCGTTTATTTTCTTTTATCCTGTCCCTACTCCCCAGGTCTATTATTGAACCATAATTAGATTATGGGGGTTTGGAAGTGCTAAAGGAATAGCACTGTTTTAGCAGTGCTTCATTGTATTCCCTTTTCAGCCATTTTCTGTTTCCGTATCTAGATTCACTATCCATATTTACAAACTATCAAAATAAACAATAGGTTATTAACCTGATGATGTAGTAAAAAGTTAACTGTTATTTAAATGTTTAATAATTTATCAATCACTTTATTCAGTGATTAAAATTATGTTAAAGACTTCACTATAAGGGGCTATAATGGGCATGCTAACACCTACTTACCAGTGTGTCCTGGGGTCTGGGGAATTGGACTCAGAATCAGGAGATGCTGATTCTGTTTCTACCTCTGTCACCCTTTGGGCAAATTACAGCCCTTTTCTATGCCTCAGCTTCTCTCTTGACAAGTGGAGACAATGTAGGGGTGAAGCTGAGGGCGAATTATATTTGTCCAGAAAACTCACGTGGTTTGGAGCTAGTCATAAATCTGAGCTGGGTAAGTTGTGGCTAAGAAATAGAAACAAAAAGAACATTGAAGCCATGCCTGGACTGATGAAATCTTGCGTTCTTATCAAACCCAGGCCTGCAGGAGATTTTTCTGGATAAACTGGTGACAGAGCATGCATAGGCTTGTACTTGCAGCTCCTGATTAGGCAAAGGATGCAATGAGGAGGAACATGCCAAGCAACATGGGACTTTGCTTGTAGTTGCACATCAGATGTTGAGGCAGCTGCTGCCAAGAACGATGGAAGCTGAGAGCTTTGTGCCTCTAAGTACTGCTCTGTGCCTCACAGGACTGAATGAAATGGGGAATGAGAGTCCAGTGTCTGTGATGATTAAGAAAAGAAGGTGGCATATATAATCAAGCAAAACATAATTATACTGCATATGTAATTATGCCTATATGCATTATTGAATATATAAAAATACAAAAGTAAAGAGAGCAGACTGGCTAAAAACTAGCATGGAAAATAAAATACTGAAGCAAAAAAGACTGTTACAACTATGGCAGGCCAGAGTGAAAATCACAAACATCTAATGAAACCCAGTAGCAAACCTGGGGACCATCGGGAAAGAGCTTACAGCTCAGCCTTGTTCACTAGGTGAAGAAAAATATTGAAAGTTTGTCTTTAGGCTCCTTGGTAGGATAAGCTCAATGAAAAAGGATGAAAAGTTGCAGATTCAACATGACTGTAAAAATTTCAGATTTGCTAAGAGACAAAAGCCTCCTCCCAAACCACTGCAATTTCAGCAAAAATAAGGCAATTGGTCTGTATTTCAACCTAGCTCCAAACTGCAAATAGGCTCAGGTCAAGACCTAAACAAATCTCACCACAGCAGCTGTGTGTGAACAAGCAGTCTCTTCAGCTAAAATGTTGGACAGTTGCAGAAGTGAAATTTATCCCTTGTTTGTGCATTCTTGATTCCTTGGTGCCATAACTGGAACACTTTTCCATCAGATGTTCTCAGCTTTTCAAAAACATGGGTACCTCGACACGGTTCCTGTAATCATGGCAAAATAAATGCAGTCGGGGCCATTCTGTTTAAAAATGGCATCAGTGCAATAAATCATAGAATCATAGAACCATTAAGGTTGGAAGAGACCTCTAAGATCATCGAGTCCAACCGTCAAACCAACACCACCATGCCCACTAAACCATGTCCCTAAGCGCCTCATCTACACGTCTTTTAAATACCTCCAGGGATGGTGACTCACCCCCTCCCCTGGCCAGCCTGTTCCAATGTTTAACCACTCTTGCAGTCAAGAAGTTTTTCCTCACATCCAATCTAAACCTCCCCTGGCGCAACTTGGGGCCATTTCCTCTCGTCCTATCGCCAGTTACTTTGGAGAAGAGACCAACACCCACCTCGCTACAACCTCCTTTCAGGTAGTTGTAGACCGCGATGAGGTCTCCCCTCAGCCTCCTTTTCTCCAGGCTAAACAACCCCAGCTCCCTCAGCTGCTCCTCATAAGACTTGTTCTCCAGACCCCTCACCAGCCTCGTTGCCCTTCTCTGGACATGCTCCAACACCTCAACATCCTTCTTGTAGTGAGGGGCCCAAAACTGAACACAGTATTCGAGGGGCGGCCTCACCAGTGCCGAGTACAGGGGGACGATCACTTCCCTCCTCCTGCTGGCCACACTATTTCTGATACAGGCCCGGATGCCATTGGCCTTCTTGGCCACCTGGGCACACTGCCGGCTCATGTTCAGCCGGCTGTGGACCAACACCCCCAGGTCCTTTTCCGCCAGGCAGCTTTCCAGCCACTCTTCCCCAAGCCTGTAGCGCTGCATGGGGTTGTTGTGGCCAAAGTGCAGGACCCGGCACTTGGCCTTGTTGAATCTCATACAGTTGGCCTTGGCCCATTGATCCAGCCTGTCCAGGTCCCTCTGCAGAGCCTTCCTACCCTCGAGCAGATCAACACTGCCGCCCAACTTGGTGTCGTCTGCAAACTTACTGAGGGTGCACTCGATCCCCTCATCCAGATCATTGATAAAGATATTGAACAAATCATTTGTAGGAAACTGCTTTCCAGTCAATGACTTATCTTGCCTTTAAGCCGACGCAGCTACAGGCTGTGATAACTTGATAAAGGCCCAGGGAGAATGAATGGCTTGATGGGGACTTAGTTGTGGATCTGAACCAGGTAGCTGCTCCTTTGCTGAATGCCATTTACTCAGAATAAATTGTAATATGGCCAGCTGCAGATGAAAACAGTGAACAAGTGGTTCTAGTGGATAGTCATATGGAAAAAAAACCTCCAGGGAAAAGAGGATGAAAATGAGTTTGAACAGTCTCTATTACATTTATTCTGTGACAATTCTGTACAAATACATAAATAGTCTCAGAGGCAGTTATGCTGAGAATTAGGAGTGGTTTTGCTGAACCAACAAAGAGATAAGATGAGTTTTCCTTCCCTTCACCATTGATCCATGTAATATTGATAGTGCGTGACACTGAGCATTGAATAACCTCTTCTCCAGCAGTGAGGAAGAGAGAGGCTGTAGCAACCACTACAGGAAAGCATCAGAAAAAGTAACTGACCCTTCAGTCAAGTCTTGGGCTTCATCAGTATTTCTGGTAAAGAGAAAGAGTTTTTGTGAGCTATGTAAAGGTTTTTAAGACTCTTATTATCCTGAACACTCAGATATTATAGTAGAGCTCCTGCAGCATTGATTTCCAATGCTGGATCTTGAATCAGATATTTGTCAGTGGAAGGGCATTCAAAGGACAGGGAAAAATTTTTGGTCCAAAAAAACCTACAGCAATATAGACCAGTGGCATCAGGTTTACAAAATGTAGCTGCTCTGTTTGAGAGCTGTCTGGAGGGTTTTACACTGCCTGTCACTCTTGTCTGTTTGTTCTGGCCAGGCAATACCTCAGTGCACGATAACACCTTTGTGCAGCTGAGGTACTCACCAATGGGTCTTGCCATGCTGTCAGTGTGAAACTGAAGCCTCAGTAATGCGAGGTGTTTCAAGCAGTGGGCACACACTCAGCAACCATCGAGGATAGAATTTCTACTGACAAAAAGAGAATTCAAACCTGGCAGAACTACCACTTCTCTGAGAATCCCACACGTACCATGTCCTACAAGACACTCTTTTTATTACAGAAAATTTGCAGGTGAGTTTGCCAGTGTTGCAAACCCAGTGTCCTGGGCGTGGAGGAAAGAAAATGGTCTGAGTGGGCAGTGGAATTTACTTTCCCATTTCTAGATTTAGCATTTTACCTTGGCCTATTGATATTTCAAATACTTTGCTGGAGAAACAGATGCTTTTGCTTTTGGTTTGGGGAAAAGGTGGGCATAGTAAGATGAGCTTTAGAAGCTGTAGATTTATTGCAGGAAAAAAGTTTGGAAACTTTTACATCCCTTGAAAGAAGCCCTGAGGAGTAGATAAAGCTGTGGAACATTTATCCCAGTTATTCTTTACAAGGAAGGGGGTCTGAGGTCAGAACAGACCCAGCATGTCTATGCTAGTTCTTCAAATTCATGAATCCTGGGGGACAGCTTTCTAAATAGTTAGAAACCCACCTCAGTTCTATGATTTAGCAGCTACACATAAGTAATGCTGATGTCTTGTCCAGATGGCCTTGCTAGAAGGTTAATTACAAACATGTCTGAATCAGGAGAAAAAAATAACTGATCTATCATGGGGAATGACTGTGCTCAGAAAGGGATTATTTCAGCTACATGTCTCTCCGCATGTCACTGTCGTTTGTCTACTGGAGCACAGATACAGAAGTTACAAGGGGGATTTCAGAAAAACAATAAAGACCCTTATGTCCAATTACTATATTTTTAGAATATCGGTTGATAAATATGGACTCTTTGAAAGATATTATTCTCTCAAAATACTGCACTAAAAACTTTTCATTCTCAATAGAAAAGGTCTAGCAATGAAATTTTGTAGTTAGAAGAAGCCAGAAAGTGACAGACATAGGCATTGTTTTGTTATATCCTGGTCATAGGAAACAGAAACATGGAAGTTATGCCATGTAACTAAAATTGATGGATATGCTGAAGTTGTAAATATTCCAGCCAAACTAAAAATAATTTTTACAGAGTGTTATAATGCCATAAAGGTGGACTCCATAAAGCATGAGAGGCCCTACTGTAGCAATATCTCACAGGGATACTTGCAGAGCTGGGAATACCCAGCATGTCTAGGCAAGATAGTGGGTAGTTGTAGATAGCCAAGGCATCTTGTGATAGTGAGACATCTTGGCCCTGAGGGCAGGCAAGGTGTCAGTTTGGTGCCCACTGCTATTGCCCACTATTTGTTTTTAATTTTAGTTTTTATTCAGTGCAGTAATGATACATCAAAATTTGTACACAAACACAAGCAAAAAATTCCTGGGTGAACACATCTGCTTCCTCAAGGTGGTGGTGGTGGTGGTGCTTTAACTCTCCCCACCTCACCACTGCCTGTCCCTGATGACAACTAATCTGTCTGGATGATAACTAAGCACTATCTTACCAAATGGTCCAGAATTTGCTTTCTAAGGAGATGGAGATAGTTAGTGGCTGGTTGTATCCCTCATCAGAACTGGATTCCCTGCTCGGTTACACATGAAACAAAGATGAAACTTTCAACTCAAACATTTTGGTAAATTTGTAGCACTCTAGAGCCTTTATTTCCACTCAAAAGGTGTAAAAAGAAAGACTTAGTGGGACTTTGGAGTCTAACTGTGGCAATAAGACTTGCTTATTTCCTCCTTGTAGAACAAGTACAGAGTATATCCCTGTGTTCTTCACATTTTGGAATGATTTATGCAGAGAAACTTGTTCTGAGAAAGAACAGAAGGATTTGGACTCACACTGTCGCCTCGAAGTCCAGCATCACCCTTGGTATTGGTAACCTGGAGTGTGATAGAAAGTATGAACAGAAAGCTGCTGGGTAGCTTGAACTTTATATATCTGCATAACCATCATGAGAAGACATATGTTTTTGTTTACCTCTCCAACCTAAATAATGAGTGTTCAGTGGTAAGTAGGTGGTAGACAGGTGAAATCGAACAATGTTGGTCATACCAGCTCATTTTCTGGATCAGCTCAGCCAGCAGCCCCAAAAAAACTCTGTTCCGTTGATTTGACACTGAGTAAAAATGTTCATAGCACCACAATCGTTCATGCTTTAGCCAGAAAAACAGAGTCACTTCCCCAAGCTCATGCAAAACCTTATCTTTTGTAGAATCCCTTATTTAAGCTTTATAGGAGCTCATGCACATCAGTAAAAGTGCACATAACTACAAAATCAGGGCAATTTTTTCGCACTAATATGTAGATCCTGCAGTGTGCACACGTCTTTTCAAAAATAATGGATTATATGCATGTGCATCTTATACTCCACTTTGAAAACTTCTCCCATTATTTTTCTGCCATCATTTTAACATCAATTGCAGGCAATGATTGTAGAAATATTGATAACTGAGCATGATTTCTGGGACAATAAGCAGCTTGGCTTGTCATGTGGCTCCACTGTGGGGAATAAGAATTGAATTTGATACACGGACACTTAATAATTTTCTGCCTGCATTTTTAAAGGTTTCTCTTATAAATGGGTTCTTGCTGTGTTCTATTTTTGGAAAAATTGAAGAAGCTGGCAGCATTTTACAATTGTAAATGAGTGTTACTCTTATATCTCCATTATTCTGCTTACTAGTTCTCATCTGCCAGGTTTTCATTCAACTACTTTTTTTAGTGAAAAGGTAAAATAAAGAAGAAAGAAGTGAGCAAAGCATCATGACCAGGTTATTTTTAACTGAATAAGCATATTTGGGAAGAGTATTCTTACTTTTCAAAACAAAATAGCCACCAAGTGTATCAGGAGTGAAAATTCCTGTATTTCCTTTCTTTTTTAAAACGTTAACAAAAATAAGTTGAGTTGATCAGAACTTCAGGAAATTTGCTTATTTTACACTCCATCCATAAAGAAGAACTAACCTTTGCTCAGTGTAAATATTAAGGAAATGTACTAACAAAAAAGAACAAATACAATACTCCTGGATTTTCTACATCCTGTTGGTGTGAGCTGCAGATCCCGTCTTGCCCTTTCATGCTCAGGTTTGCTTCCCAAGGAAAGCAGGGTGCAGGGTGAGGAGTTGGCATCTGATTAGGACACATGAACAGAGGTAAGTCTCTGGCCACATTCTGCGACATTCCCCAATTTGAAAAGTGCTCTGATTTCATAGCAACATATGTCAGAACTAATTGATACAATAATCCTGCATAAGATTAAGTTACCTGATAACCTGAACGTCTGCCAAACTATTCATCCACTTCCCATTCGCCAGCGGTACCCAGGAGTGCTCTCATGACAGGCAGCAAATAAAGTTCTGCGTGGGAATGTCATTTCTGTATTTTAGGCATGGGTTAAATTCGCAGCAGATGATAAAATGGTGTGGGGATTGATGCCTGGAAGCTAAGTGGCACAGGCTGGCTTGCATCCTTATGGCTAAGCTCTCTAATCTTCAAACCAGAGCTGTATTCCAGCTGCCTATTAGGCAGCCTTTTGTCTATGCTAACCTCTGAAACATGAAGGGAATTGCTTCAGAGAGTGATTTTGGCCTGGGAAAAATTATGCCAGAGACCATGCCAACAACTGAGCAGTACGGAAGATTTCCTATATTCTGCCTTTAAAAAGCAGGCAGAAAAAAACAATGAAGGTGAAAAATGCAGAATAAGAAAAAAAGAGTAGAAATGGAAGAAGGAGAGTTAAACACTTGAAAAATGAGGAAGGAGTCAAAAGAATCCCAACTGTGGAGATCTAATTAATTAACCTAACTAATTATTTAGGTAATTAAAACTATCTCCAAAGACATCTGTATATAGCTAATGTTCTTTTTATTAAAAAACCCTCTTTACAGCTAACAGAGGAGCAGTAACCATGGCAGAGTTAACAGTGGACTTTGCTTTTCTTTAGCTTGTGCACAGAGTGATCTCAGTAGTGCTTTCAGGAAAACAGAAATCACTGAAAGGTGTATGAATTTGCTAAGCATTTTCAAGGAAACAAGGAAGGCACAATCTTGCTCTGTGCCAGAGGAGGCTTGGGGCAGACCAGGGCAGACTTTAGGACCGACTGGAGCAGACTCAACACTTATCACTCAGCAATGTTAGCGCTGAGTCACACAACTCCAAACTGAAAATTAGAGCCTGTAATCTCAGATAATTTCTCTCCCTGCCCCGCTCTAGAGAACAACATGTACAGAGCAGCTTTAAATGAAAGATAACACTACTGTGTGTTTGTGTGGTAGCAGGTATATATTTTGGGAGACCTGGTCCAAGTAATAACCTCATCAAATGACTAGCAAGAGTGGATGTCATGAGTCTTAAGCTCTTCCTTGATAATGTTTACACTTACAACTTGCTTGTTCTTGGCCTCCTGCCCCTATGGTTAGGTACATATGGCTCAAATGCAGTTGCCCCACAAGTGGTGTTTGGTGCAGTACGAGATGCCCTTGATTACCTGTCACTCAGAGAGAGCAGGCAGACACAACAGCAGACCACAGGTGACCTGTGCCTGTTGGACTGGCAGCTAGGCATTTAGTTTTGCAGAAATGAACTGAGACCACAACTGTGGGATGGATTTTATGCCAGCTAACTAGAGACAATGGAAAGATTAGTTCAGGCTCTCTCTACAGAATAGATAGAGGCACTAACATAGAATAATTAGTTCCAGTCTAAGTTATCTAATATATGTGTCACAGATCAACCTTGGGAGAAACAAGTCTCTCCTCGCTGACTACTAAAGAAGCTTAAACTAAATAAATGAATTTTAAATTGATTAGTTTAAAGGAATACACTTGTTGCATCTCTAGAAAAATAGAGATACCTTACCACAGATTCAAGTCCCTTCCTGTCTAGCAGCTGTATAAGCTCACCACATACTGCACTGCTTAGCAGACCCAATTTGCTTTTGGATTAGAGCTAATTTACACCCACACTGTTCAGGCGTGCAGAAATTAAGTAGTCCCATCAGCCTGGCACATAGCACATGCCGATAAACACTGCCAAGAGCTGGGTAATGAAGTCACCAAGGAGCACAGGGGTGCAATCGCCTGTTCATCCATGCAGACATGCCTATAGCATATTCAGGCTCTGGGTCTGCCAGCAGTGGCTTTTCTGCATGACTTGGGCTATATCTTGAAAAATACTTTGTCATCTAATTCCCATTTATTTCAGACACATTTGAAAATCTTGCATACACCCTTTGAGGTAGGAGTTGTTCTGCATCTAACCAAGATTTAACTCAGTCTGTCTTTGACCCCAAACGTGTACTCTTAGTACTGACTGCTTCGATGGAAACAGTCATAATCTCAGGTCTGTCTTCCTAATACACTGTGAAGTATGTGTTTTGATAGCTCAGTAGATTACCATGTAATCATTCAAATAACTCTGTTTTAACTCCATTTAAATTTAAATGACTGAGGCACAGACTGGAAGTTATGCTTTATTACAGCTGAATGTGAAAAGTAAAATTTTGGAGGAAGTATCCCCATGTAGCACAGATGTCTTCTTGTACCACTGACACTCATGACATTTACTCCCACCTTTTCCAAAAATCCTTGGGGACATATGCTTACACCATGGGTAATTGATTCAGTTTGATAGTTC
>NW_008825167.1:11109443-11115800 GCF_000699105.1 Pygoscelis adeliae
TAAATGCCTGTGAATATAATTTTCTATCAACCAGCAATTTATAATCAAGCATAATGGGTTCAGGTGCACATACAGCGTGAGTGACATGTGAAATACTTGTATGTGGAGGTTAAGTGATAAATTATACTGGATGTTGTAGCATGTTGACCCGCAATGTCTTGAGATCTCAGCTTTACCCTGGGAATTGATAAAGCAAAATAAGAGTGAAGAAATGAAGTAAATAAATGAAAACAGCAAATGATGTGCAGCCATTGAAGAAAATGAAACTAAACCAACCAATTAACACTGACAATAAAGCTACGTTCAGACTAGTAAAATAGGTGTCTCTTAGAAGTGGGTTATTGTCTGTCCAAGACCAGGTGCATCCTCAACAATATCTGTCTTGTTCAGCCACCTTTTCAAATGTGAACTTGTTTTTCTAGTTTAGACTCATCTGTAGATCCACATGTACAAGCAACAGGAAAGCAGCTATGAAATTTCCCAGTAATGTATTGGCTATTAGACTTTGTGGGACCACAGGAAGAAAATTTTCTTTCCAGTTAGCCAGAATCCAGTTTAAAAACTACAGGCACTTGCCCATGAATAAGGATATTTCTCAGTAGTGTGGGCCAAAACTCATTCTCAAGAAAGACACTCATTTCCTAGCCTGCCTTTGGTATGTATCCTGAAGGATGCAGGCTCAGCCTTTTGTAAAGCTGTCAGCAGATAGATAGAATGCAGGAGTTGCTTTGACGTATTCTCTTCCTTTATTCTTCTGGTGAAAGTTTCAAGGTAGAGTGATCCTTTGGGTCATGTCCAAATGAAACATATGGGGAGAAGGACAATTCTTTGTCTGCATCTAGAGTTAGATTTACTTTACTAGAAACATATTCTCTGCCACTGCCATCCCCACTGAGACCCTGGACCTCAGGCAGAAAGATTTTACAGAGGAGCTGGAGTGAAGAGGCCTGTTAACAGACAGCAGATCACAGCAATAAGCATAATTTTGCTGACAGATTAAGAATTTAAAGACAAATAATGATGTGATGCCTGTGAAATGCCTGCTGCCTCTGCAGTGATGGTGATGCACGTCTGCAGCTCTGTGGCAGTGAACCGGTGTGCCAGATTGCTACAGCAAAGCAGGACTGAACAAAAGGGCAGCCAGCCATCACCAAATGTGGCCATTCAATCCCATCTTTCCTTTTTACATCTCTTCCCTGGTGTTGAGAAGAGGATCCTGGATCAGAGCTGAGCGAGGAAAATATTAGCTGTGACAACCTATTTGCGTAACAGCGCCGATTTCCTTAATGAAACTGCAGCTCCATGGGACCTGTACAGTCAATAATTTAAGAATTAAGGTATGTGGAAAGCCAGTCTGGCTCTGCCTGATTATTGGGACCTGACAATAAACATTCTCAGACTGGAATAAGTGTCTGGGAGGAGGCTGGTTCAGCCCTACCCTTCTCACAGCAGCAGGCTTCCAGGAATCAGAGTCTGCGAGTTTCCAGGGAGCAACCGCAGCCTGCAAGTGACCTCTCTGCTGGCTCATCTCTCTCCACCTATTCCTCATGCAAGATTTCTCTGCCAAAGTCCAAAACTTAGATTCACAAGAAGTCTAGTTAACCGTGCAGCTCTTTCTTTCCCTGAAGGATGGACCCCCCCAAAGGACACTTAGCTGGTAGTTCACTTGTGATCGCACAGCGTAATTCGCAGCCTTTAGTTGATCACCAAACCTCCCTACACAATGCATGGGGAAGGTGGGTGCCTGACACAGGCATCCACAGAAATCACTGTATTGAATATCGAGCCATCTAGGCTAGTCACTAAGGTGCATCCACAACAGGAGTATGTATTATGCCCCAGGTGGGACACAGGAAAATTATCTCCAGCTGGGTTTCACAATGCTGAGGTCTTTCCTGGGGATGGGTGCCTGACGTCCTCTGAAACACAGCAAGGGACAATCTGAATCTTACCTAAATGTCTTACTCCCCTAAGTCTGCTTTACTTTCCCTATTTCCAAAAAGGACATATATATACACACACTTGCATATATGCATACATACGCATATATATATGTACATTTTACAGTACAACCCTTGTGCTATTATGAAGACTCTATATGAAGATGGAGACCTCATAAGCAGTAAGAAAGCATAAAAGCACATACCCAGCCATTCCATCTAACACAGATTCCCACCTCTCATAGTGGCCCACCTCAGACACTAGTGGACGCTGTCAAAGAACAAGCCAAATGAAGACAAATGTCTGCTGTGGCATATCCTCCTCTCTTCTGACATTTCCAGACTTCCCAAACCAACGAGTGCATTGGGGTCTCATGTCTGAAGGACCCTGATGGATCTTTCTCCATTAATTTCTCTAATCCTTTTCTGAATCTTTTCATAAGTTTAACATCCAGAACACCACTCGGCAACATGCTGCATTACACAGAAAGGCATGGTTTGTTTTCTTTTAAACCTGCAGCTTGATAACTTTGTGACCCTGAGTTACCAGAAAGAGTGAATAACCATTGCTTAGTCATCTTCTCAATAAGTTTCGTAACATATTGTTATTTAGCCCATTTCTGTTTTTTCAGTTGCCTCTTCTCTGAGTTTAAACTAGTTCAAGTCTATGAAATCCTTCAGCGTGAGCCACGCCACACCTCTGGTCAATCCTGTTTTTCTTTTTTTGTAACCATTCCAAGTCCTATGTATCTTTTTTGAGATAAGGAAGCAGAACTGTACACAGAATGGAAGATGCAGATGTATATATATGAACATATATATGTAGACACACAATGACATCCTGATGTTCATTTCTCTATAGCTTTCTTTGCAATTTTGAGCATATTAACACCTTTTAGTTGTCTACTAAGCATTGTGCTATCCAGTCTTTTAAAAATCTCTCTCCTTCATAACTGAAGCTAATTTGGAGTCCATTGTCCTAAAGGTAAAGTTTAGATTATTTTCTTCCTAACATATTTGCATTTATCAGTACTGAATTTCAACTGCCATTTTTTATTACCCTGCAACTCAGAACCATGACTATCATTATTTACTGCAGCTCTTTGCAGTCAGATTTAGTTTTGACTACTTTGGTATCATAAGTGGACTTTGTCACCTCACCATTCATTTCCCTTTCCAACTCATTTATGAATATATTCAACAGATGCACAAAGTAACAGAATGACTGGCAACAATCGTGTTATATCATTACTGGCTTGTTTCTGCATTGCTTCAGCAACTGGCCCCAAAATGCTTTCCTAAAACAGAATGAAGAGTTCAGTCTTCATGACTCATTCTTAATTTATGGAGACTCCAAACAAGTGAGAATTTATGCTAGTTTAGAACATGAGGAGACATGAAGAGAAATCATGAAGATAATCCCCTATGGTCACTGAACAGTCATGACCTATTATGCAGCCTTCATTTATTATAGATATGATTTTTCCCACGTAACCTATTAAAAAAAAATCTTATATAGTGCTCAGAATCATACATTTTTGGTTCCTCTCCAAATTCTGAGATGCACAAATGAAGATGTATTTTTCTTTTCTCTGCCTATGAATTTTTATTAGTTTTCATGAGGTGTATTTGTGTTTAGCTTTCTGTAAATGGAAAAGAATTGCTGGCCTGCAGTGTTGAGGATCTGCATCTGTTATCCTGATACTTCCAGGTCCTTCCAGGACCACATTTCAGCACAGAGAATACTCTGATATATGCAGTCCCACACAAACTTTCATTCCTGAAGTTGGATTTGGTGAAGTGTAGCCACTACAATGATGCAGTTACTTGCCTGGGAAAAATGTGGCCATTTTTCTAGAAGGTTGGAAATTGAGGTTCCTCATTAGCCATTTTTTTTTTTTTTCTCTATGAAACTGTGAAGGGACACATTATTGAAACGATGGCTTTTGTATGACCACTCTTTTCTCAAAGAAAGTTAATTTGAAGGTATGCCTACAGAAAAATAACCAGCTTGGACCCGTTATGCTCAAATCATTAGGCAGCTTGGCTCACTAAGAAAACAGTCACATTTGGACTGGTAATTCTAAGTCAGTAATAAAGAGCAGGAATCAAAGGCAGAAATGAAATGGTTTGTGTGACCAAGCAGCAGTTACTAGTGCCCCAAAACAAGCTAGGTTTAATCATGTTCAGAAAGGCATCTTTCTAATTAGGTGAGATTGCAGGAGCAATCTCCAAAAGCAGATATACCCATTACAAAAGGGACAAGAAAGAGATCAGTAAAGAGCAGTGCAACCACTTGAAATGCTCAGAAAGAGATATATTTAAACTGAATTAAGGTCAGCAGAAGCGGCAAGAAAAGTAAAGTTGTGCGGTAACCTCATCCAAAAAACATTCAAATATTATGGGGATTATGATAATATAAATATCTCCAGAGACACTAAGTGACATAAAATACCTATTAAGAAAATTAGATTCAATGAGGTATACTGCAAATCATTATGAATATTTGTTGTGGTTTAACCTCAGCCAGCAACTGAGCACCACACAGCCGCTCGCTCACTCCCCCCGCCCCGGTGGGATGGGGGAGAGAGAAGAGTAAAAGTGAGAAAACTCTTGGGTTGAGATAAGAACAGTTTAATAATTGAAATAAAATAAAGTAAAATAGTAGTAGTAATAACAATAATAGTAATAATAGAAGAATATACAAAGCAAGTAATGCATGATGCAACCACTCACCACCTGCTGATCAATGCCCAGCCAGTTCCCAAGCAGCAGTCGCTGCCCCGCAGCCAACTCCCCCCAGCTCATATACTGAGCATGACGTCATATGGTATGGAATATCCCTTTGGCCAGTTTGGGTCATCTGTGCTGGCTGTGCCCCCTCCCAGCTTCTTGCGCCCCTCTTTGCTGGCGGAGCATGGGAAGCTGAAAAGTCCTTGACTTAGTATAAACACTGCTTAGCAACAACTAAAATGTCAGTGTGTTATCATCACATTATTTTCATGCTAAATCCAAAACACAGCACTATGCCAGCTACTAGGAAGAAAATTAACTCTATCCCAGCAGAAATGAGGACAATATTCGATTCCAATCAAATTGAAATGAAAGAGAGCACTCAGGGACTCTGGATTTGAATCTGAAAAGACAATTGAAAAGAAAGAAAAGGAACTACAAAGAAAGAGATAATAAAGTTGATCTTATAAAAAAAGCAGAGAATATTAATTATGCTTTTCACCTATGATATGGACAAAATCAGACAACATGATTTTAAGCATCTTAATACGCCTAAAATATGCTCCCTCTACTTTCGCTGTTTATTCTGGGAAGAGAGAGCTGTCTGTTCACCTAGAGCTGTTCAGTACTTTTTAGGAAAGAACTAGGTATGGCCAAACAGTAGGAAATATAGTAGAAAAAGAGAGGGAAATGTGCAGCATCCATCTGACTGCTTCAATTTGTGGCAGAATTTTTTAGTGTGGTTGCATTGAACAAATACTGAGAAGAGAAATAAGGTGTACCAGTAGCTTAGGAAAGGGGCAAGCCTGTTCAGATCAGTGGGGACTAGACAGCTGAATATCATAGCAATACTATTGCAGGATATTAGTATTAAGTTAAAAAACCTCCAACTGCAAAATCATTAGTAAGTTTTTTAAAATTTCCACTAGAATTGTTAAAAATATGGATATTTTGTTCATCCCTCCATCCCATTTATTAAGCTAGCTCTGCAGAATTCTAACCCATTTTCACATACATTGTATACATGAAATACATATTCTGCTCCGTAAAATTTGGTTCTATGATTTTACTTTCATTAGCAGGCTGATAATTTCAATGAGAAGTTTGTGAAGCATCTAACTGAAGGATTATTCTGCCTGAGGAGCAGATATTTCCTGTGTTTTCTCCTCTGTTCTTTGCTCACCTCTTTAGATTAAAGACATCTTTCAGGGAGAGGAAGAGGCTCAGGAACCATGAAGGGTGAGAAATGTGATTCCACTACAGGAAAATATTGAATTTTATTTCTTCATTTTTGGCTGTTTCAGGTTTTGGACATTCATAAACAGATGTAGATGTACATGAAGATTCATTTAGTGGTAATGGCACAAAAATAGCAAAATAGTTTGTGCTCAGCATTTTAATAAAGCTACAAACAAAGAGTGTGGCTTTATCTGTATAATCTTTCTCCCCCCACCCCCCACCCCCAAGAAATTGAAAATATAGCCTACAGCTTCTAAATAAGATCAACTTCTTGAAAAATTGCTGAGAAGTCTATAGGAATACACATTCGGATACTGCAGAATATTTGGTGCTGCATTTCTAGATATAAAAAAGCATCTATCCATAGGAATAGATGGGATCCACCCGAGAGTGCTGAGAGAGCTGGCGGAGGCGCTAGCCCAGCCACTCTCCCTCATCTATCAGC
>NW_008825167.1:11117048-11134593 GCF_000699105.1 Pygoscelis adeliae
TGCCCAGGGAAGTGGTTGAGTCACCATCCCTGGAAGTATTTAAAAAACGGGTAGATGAGGCGCTTAGGGACATGGTTTAGTGGGCATGGTGTTGTTGGGTTGACGGTTGGACTCGATGATCTTGGAGGTCTCTTCCAACCTTAACGATTCTATGATTCTATGATTCTAAAAACAGAAAAAATCATTTTTCAGCAAAAGGAGTCAAACAAGTCCCTGAAATCTTCAGATCGTATTCTGCAACTAAGACCCACTGCATGGACCATTTTTAGATCACAGTTTATTTAGTTTACATGTTCAAAACTAAGTAAGAGATTTTACTGACACTCTTAAGAAGAATAGAAAACATTTCCTGTACCATATTCAAACTTGGATTGTAAAAGGATTTTCCTACTTTATTTTACTTTGGATCAGGACAGTGTGTACCCCTCTCTTAAAGGTACTGCAAGATAATGTCAATGTGGACAGATGACATACACTCGTGTCATGTCAAAAGACACATGTGTTTTAATTTGTAGCTCACATCCACTGAAATATCGATGCAAATAAGAATAAAGCCTTCCATCCAGCGACACTTGAGCCACTCTGGTATCTGAAGCACTGGCAAAAATAAAATCAAAATAAAATTTACTTACAGTGTTAGGGATTTCATTCTGGATGCTTCATGTTTTCCTGCACAAATGAAGATGAAGGTATAAAGCTACCTCTTCAGAACAGCTTAGGCATTTTACATGGAGTAGAAAGTACTTTCAATCCATGAACGTTGCACATCCCTAAAGCTGCTCCTGGTCTGCTGTTCCATTATTTGGAGTTGTATATGATTGTCCCAAGAGGAAGTTATATTGGGTGTGGAGGATGAACACGGCCCAAATTCAGATTTCCTTTTGTTAGAAGAAATGGTGTATCATAGGAATGACTGTTGACTTGGATCACAGACAGACTTCGGAACATTCAATGTCCATTTCACAGACATGAAAGCAGTATTCCCTTCAGATTTCACAAATTTCCCAGACTGCTTTATAGGATTAACAGTAATGAGAACATGCCTAGCTAAACTGAGGCACAGAACTACGCCTGGACTTCTATAACTGTCATTTTTAGTACACAGGACAGTCTTTTGCATTAATACAAATCTTAGGAAAATGGAAAAAGTCTTTGTTTCATCTTCTGCAAACTTCTTTGTTTGATGGAGTTGTTTTCTGGCTTTTTCTACAAAGAAACTGGGAACAGTTGGTCTTCTCTCCATTCCTCCTCATCTCCCCAGTGAATGCTGAATAGTATCAACAGAAGATGCTGTTTAATCAGGAGTGTGTAAGTAAAGATATACAAATCTAACTTTTGTTACCCACTGCTGATAATCATTGACTACACAATTTCTTTGTACAGGAAGCCCTGTACAGTTAAATCCAATATATAAAGAAAACATCTAATATCATGGCTCCAAGTCCTCCTTTCCTAATTCCTATTTTAACAAAACACATTTGCTCTGTCATAGAATCATAGAATCGTTTAGGTTGGAAAAGATCTTTAAGATCATGAAGTCCAACTGTTAACCTAACACTGCCAAGTCCACCACTAAACCTTGTCCCTAAGCGCCACATCTACATGTCCTTTAATTACTTCCAGGGATGGTGACTCAACCACTTCCCTGGGCAGACTGTTCCAATGCTTGACAACCCTTTTGGTGAAGAAATGTTTCCTAATATCCAATCTAAACCTGCCCTGGCGCAACTGGAGGCCATTTTGTCTTGTCCTATCTCTTATTACTTGGGAGAAGAGACCAACACCCACCTCGCTACAACCTCCTTTCAGGTAGTTGTAGAGAGCGATGAGGTCTCCCCTCAGCCTCCTTTTCTCCAGGCTAAACAACCCCAGTTCCCTCAGCTGCTCCTCATAGGACTTGTTCTCCAGACCTTTCACCAGCTTCGTTGCCCTTCTCTGGACACGCTCCGGCACCTCAATGTCTGTCTTGTTGTGAGGGGCCCAAAACTGAACACAGTATTCGAGGTGTGGTCTTACCAGTGCTGAGTACAGGGAGACAATCACTTCCCTACTCCTGCTGGCCACACTATTTCTGATACAAGCCAGGATGCCATTGGCCGCCTTGGCCACCTGGGCACACTGCCGGCTCATATTGAGCCAGCTATTGACCAATACCCTCAGGTCCTTTTCCGCCAGGCAGCTTTCCAGCCACTCTTCCCCAAGCCTGTAGCGCTGCACGGGGTTGTTGTGACCCAAGTGCAGGACCCGGCACTTGGCCTTGTTGAATCTCATACAGTTGGCCTCGGCCCATTGATCCAGCCTGTCCAGGTCCCTCTGCAGAGCCTTCCTACCCTCGAGCAGATCAACACTCCCGCCCAACTTGGTGTTGCCTGCATTCTGCAGTGTATGTTTGTGCTCTCTCACTGTATACAATATCCTATTTCTTTCTAATTCTTCAAATCTTTCATCCTATCTCATAACTGTTCAAACCATAGATATCAGCTACATAGTTAAACTATAGTCCAACCAAATAAATTACATTCAAGGAGCATGTAAGACTTACTGAGAAGGTACGTTGCCTGAATGCTGCTGGTAAAGCCACCTGGAAAAACATCAGCCTTTTTAACTGAGCTTACTCGTTTGAAAGCCTGGCTTAGCTAAAATGAACTCTGTCTTCCTCATGCACCCAACTTGCTTAAAACATTTCTGTAAATAGCAGTTTCCAATTACTTAACTGCAGATAGCAATAGAAAAGTGAAAATGTGCACATTCTGTCTTTCCCAGCATTAACTTACACTATTAAGTTACTTCATTCTGTCTCTTGAATAATTTTTTAATTCTTTTCAGCCTAGTAAGCCTTTTCTCTATCCCACCCACCCACTCCCCACCCTTAACTGCAGTCTAAGAGTTTCTGATAGTCTCCTGAGCTTCTTGGAAACAAAATAAATATGGTATATTTCAAGATTTGCAGTATCTGTTGCAGGGTGAAAGATATATAGTGAGAAAGAGACACAGACTGGAAGTAGCAGGAAGACATTCAATAAAAACAGATTCTGCTTTTCATAGCAGATATTTTACAGGTATTGGATTGCAAGATGTTGTGGAACTGGGATGGTTAACAACGCACTCTAACTATACATTACTATGTGACTTCCTGTTGCTCAATTAGAAACATCTGTAATTTTGCCTAGAATCCTTTTAGTTTGGGGATGCTCATCTTTTCCCTTGAAAGATGGGCTAAGTTTTTTTGATTCACACTTTCTTAGGATTTATGTAGTGTTCTGTGCCACTGAAGTAAACTGAGCAGAAGGCTTAAATCACAATAAAATACAGCTTTTTGTAGCTGAATATAATGAATATCTAAGGAAGTATGCAGATATTTTCAAACAGCTAGACTACATAAGCAGTTCTGCTCTATGTAGAGGAACGTGGAGGAATATTGAAATATCTGTATTAATCTGAGACTGTTTTAAAGCCCTGCTTGAGATTTACACCTCACCCAATGATACGATCACATATTATTGGATTTGTGTTTGTAGGAACAGTTCATGTCTTTCAGTATCTGCAGCTGTTCCTAAGAACTTGATTGGCCATGTGACTTTGGAAATCCATGTAAGTACAGCCTCAGCCTGTACATACATCCTTGAGGGCATAGAAAGGTCTAAGAAGACCCACCATGAATTACTCTGGTGTATACTGTGTAGCATCTTCTCTCCAGTATGATGACAACTGTGTCTGTCATTGTTCTTATTTTGTTCTCATTAACTTGAGTTCGCTTTGCACTTCAAAAATTTGACCTCTGCTTCCCCCCTCATTAACATTTTTGTCTTTGAAAAGTATTACAGAAATCTCTCCATGTCCTTCTTCAGCTCTACTACAACTTAAACAAGAAATGATAGTGATCTGGCTTAAGACAATGAAGGATCTGTTGTAGGTCTATACTAAATGTTTTTGCTTTATCTTGTCAAAGCCAATCAATGACCAAAACACATGCTGTTCTGAATGAAGTGTATGTGTTTTATCTTTTGCTTCCATTTTACTTGTACTCCAGTTAAACTTCTCCTTGATCTCTCATCAGCCTCTCAGAGTCCTTTATAGCTTGCGTTGTTACTGTAGTTGTGCAATATGAAAAAAAATGAAAAAACTTCCTATGCACTGCTAAGAAAGATTCAAGAATAACATAGTAAAATCATGTCAAAAGAAATTGTTCAATGCTAGTGAACACACACAATGGGATTTTGAAAGTGTTTTTACAAAATCTGGTATTTTATTTTGTCTTTCATAAATTGCTGTATATTGTGTTTCCTTGATATATGATTCTGGAGTAGGTGAGAGGGTCATATCTGGAAATGAACTAGTTGTATGAACAACTTCTTGGAAATACATTAAATTGATTTATCAATGTAATCTTTTCTAAGTTTGTTATTACAATCGTAATAATTTTGATTTTTGTGGGTTAATAAATCTCCTACAAAGTTCAGGTGTTCCCCAGTGCACTGATACCAGAACTGATTGAGAGAAGTCCACCAAGACCCTTCTGAAAACCTTTTATGAGCTGACTTGGTCTGGCTTTTCTTGTTTATGGCTCTTACATAAACATATGGCTCTCTTGTGCTAAAGATCATGCAAAATGACATGAAGAATCTGTCAGACTTTCCTTTTCTTTGTAAGTCCTTGCTGTAGTTTCTGTGAGCAGTCAGTATTAGGCATAGACGTGTCCCACAGATCGTGACAGGAAAATGGGGTAATCCATGGCATAGTTTCGTTCATGACATCATGTCAATTGTGCAAAGTTGACAATCCCTTTCCCAGTCTTAATTACAGAAGACAGTAATTACCTGCACTGTAAGCACTGAGTAAGATATTCACAACTATTAAATTAATTTCTAACATTTCACAACTCCATTAGAAAGGCTTGCAGATATAATTAGGTCAAATAAAATCACTGAATATACTTGGATGAAATGCGATGATTTGACCAAAGACACAAACTCCCCTGTTATAAGCTATATCCGTAATACAAACAGGTCCATAGTGGCTGCAACTCAAACACAGTAAACTACGTGAAATGCAGTGTATTAATTGGACCAGAAAGAAAGATTATTGACATCCTTGGGATTCAGACTTGTGTTTCTATGGATTCTGGCTGACGCTTAGGCTATGAAGCACTTCCTTCCTGTCTGATATAGTTTTAATATCTAGCTCTGTTGAAATAACTAATGTTGAAATTACCTGTTTTATGGTAGTGAAGTATGAATAGAGTTTCCAAGTCAGAACACTGCAGTTCATATCATTAAAATTTCATGAGTTATCACTTCCTTTGGTTTTGTTCAAGTTATGAAAAAGTAGCCCCTTGTATTGTATTCCCTTTGCTTAATTGCTAACAGTTTCTCTGGAGAGTTTTGGTGACATTTACCTTATCTCTCTAACATACTTTCACCACAAGCAGTTCTGCTTGCTTTCAGAGACGGAATAACTACAAAAACATCACACCAGAGACTGTAAGAGGAAGAAATCAAGGGAAAACCAGCCTTTTAGCCCCTGCTGCTGTGACCATTAATCTCTTTTCCTTACACTGGGAGAAAAGAAAAAATCATTCTCAAATTAATTTCAGTAGTGCATGCTAAAGAGGCATTAAGAAATGCACTTACTTCTCTCGGTTGAATATGATGAATTCTTTCCTAACGGTTTCCAAGCACTGCTGCAGGTGTACGTTCTTTAAAAAACAGCATGAATAGGTTGATTAAAAAAGATGGAAAATCATAGACAAAAATCACAACAACAGAAACGATACCAAACAAAACAGCTTATGAATGAATACTATCAAAAGGCCTTTTGAAGACTCTTCAAAAGTGGGCCGTGATAGCACAATCAATCCTTCTTTCTTTTGGAAGAAGTTCCCCACAAAGAATTCCTGAGGATTTTTACGTCTGGTAGCTCTAAGAAGAATAGTTTGCATGAGCATTAAAAATCATTAGGAGTAGCAACAGAATTTATAAAACCTTACTGAAATGAAAATTCAAGTCTGGAAAATAGTTATTTCTTAATCTTCTCAGAAGTTTAGACTGTTTATACAATGGGTCTTTCTACGCGGGACACATTAGTCAAGACTGCAAGAGACAGCTTTAAAACATTTATAACTAACAAGCTTTTCACTGCATACTTTTCATTTTTGGTACCAGTAGGGGATAAATACTCCTTATGACTATCTGTCCACGTGTGGGAAGCATATTTGCCAACTGGCAACACTTTTTCATATTTTAAATGCGCATCTGTGAGAATCTTAAAAAATGATTGCAACTTAAACATGCTGTTACTATTTGACTGAAATAAATGGTTGCTTTTCATCTTGCTTTGGAGATGGTTTATGCTATACGTGAAACGACAGGCATAGAGGTCAAGTCTGTTTTCAGAGATGATAAAACTGAACTTAACTGATTTTGTACATTAGCGAATGTAAATGAAATGCCACTGACCGCAGCCACACTCCCCAGCTTACCAGTGGGCAGGTTTCCTTAGCTCCATCTTTGGATTTATTTTTGGCAAGTCGCTTTTTCTTTTTATGGAGAGGCTTGGACTCTAAAATCATTTCTTCAAGTTCAAATGTAGGATCACAGTTCAGCCTTCCTTTCTGATACAAAAGAATCCAAAGTTACTCTTTGAAGCATCATTGTGTTTTTAAGTTTGTCTGGCAAGTGTTAATAGCATTAATGATGATCAAGCTTCCCAACCACATCTGTAAAATAAAAACTGTCTTTTTAGGCCTAGAGTGGTGCTTGAAGTTTAAATAAGGGAGTTAAGGAAAAAAAAACATGTTATAAAGCAATTATAAAGAGTTGGATCCTCTTCCTAGTTATATACAGATGTACTCCTAGAGTGACTACAATTATGTTACCCCAATGAGAGAGATTAATCTGGCCCAAGGTCTTAATCAGAACATCGGTTAGTGCTGTAGAACATAAATGGCAACTGTAATAGTGCAGGAGGGATGGGGAGTACCTCTAAGACCTTACTTGTTAAAATATGATTTTCTGAAGAGTTGCGGCTGGATTCAGTTACTTAGCTCCTGTCCATGATAACAAAGGAAGGAACAGGCCTTTTTTGGTTAGCAGCATTTATATCAAAAAATGGTTCTATTATGCTTTTTCTTACCCATTACTTACATTACTTAAATATTCTGGATTCTCCATTTTTATGTTAATTTGTGGTGCTTGAACCAAATCTTAAGATTCATTGTTGTATCAGGAAGTTCTTTTTCAAGCAGGATGATTGGAAACACCATTTCTATATGGCCATTTCCTTCCTTGATTCTTTTCAGATTCTTCCTTAATTCTTTTCAGGTTCTTGATTCTTTCAGATCTTTTCAGCAAAAAAAGTTTACAGGAGCATAGTTATGCCTTGAGGGTTTTTTTTAATTCTATTCATTAGTGCAGTAAAGCCATCTCATGACAACATTTGGGATGAACTGTTCTTCTCTTATTTAGGGATAAGAGCTAGGGTACAGCCAGAAAATCTATGGTTCAGCTGGACCCAATTTTTAAATTTTTAAAAAGTCACAGATATTATTTAGTAATCAGACACTAAGCAGAAAAAACACATCAGAAACCACTTGTATAACTTGTGATGTCCTACAACGAAACATTTGATTTAGAGATCACTCCATCATTTTTATATCCTAGAAAAGTCTGTATACTTAAAGTATAATATTAAATTCTCTGATGCCTTTTCTTGCATACTATCCAGTCAGGTTTAGTAAAATTTATTTGTTTTTTATTAATGGGGGTTTACAGCTTATTTATATTTATATATAAATAAATATTATATAAATTTATATAATATATATATTTATGTTTATATATAAATAAATTATTCTTTACATTTGATCAATATCCGTTCCTTTTTTGAGCATGTACAGTTTTAAGATTTGTTTGACCACTTAAAAAATACATCACTTTAATTCTGAAGCTTTAAAAATGAAAGCAAATTACATTTAAATAATTTCTTCCTTCCTTCATCAAATATTTAACAATACAATAAAACTACTAACAGTTTGTGACTCCCAGCTGAATATAAAGAAACTAGCTAAATCATGAAAACCCACATGCACTAGTTAAGTAAGAACAATATTTATGGAATCAGACTACACAGGGAGAAATTAAATGATGGGACCTTCCTACCACAAGCCTCCCTCTCTTGCCTGTAGAAGGCAGGCAAGCTCCTGACAGTAACAGCAAGCTGTCAAAAAGTTATAAAACTCTCCCCAGATCACAGTGTATGTTGTCCCCAATTCACCCTCGCACCCAAAGCCTGAAAACCAAGAAATAGTTTGTTGTGTGGCCCCAATTAATCAGTGAAGGTTTTGCTGGGCCAATAAAGAGAAAAGTTCTTGGAAAATTCCTGGCCAAACTTGGTCTCATGAAACAGTAAAGTTTACTATAAAAAGAAGTGTTGTGCTAGAAAAGACATTTTGACTCTCACCTTCTCACTGCTTTTCCTAACACACCTGATCGACCAGGTGGAATATCAGCCTCTGTCCTGAAGCGTCTGGTACAACTTTTAATGGGATTTTCAGATTAATCCAAGTAGATAAAAGTAACTTTTTACTCCTGTTTCCTTTTAAACATAGAATATTATTTTCCCTCTAATATTATAGATTACCCTCCAATATTATAGATTCCCTCCAAAACACAAATGAGGTATGTATTTTCACATCTTTCCAAATGTGAAAAGAATAGCTGTCTTTGAACACGTTTAATGGCAGACAGTTCAAAGAATTTCAAGAGGACTTCCTCCTTTCTCAGTCTCCATGATGTTCACTGTTGTCAACATCAGCCACAGAGACAGGCCTCTTGGCTAACAGAGCACTACCAGACACATTGGTTCCACAATTGCTTCTGAAATTACATTTTAAATTACTTTTTTCACCATCCTTAAGAAGTCAGGAAACTTGTCTGTACTCTCTCAGGAGTGAGGTACCCTCAAAACAACCTAAATCCGGGTGGAAAGAAGCAAACAGCCACATGAGAACTGTGAATTAAGGACTTGGGGATACTTGTCTATGGCCAGACACAGACCATCACACTCTTGTCATGCCCCAGCTTTGGGCAGGCTGGGCGTAAGCCAGCTGAATGTGGAAAACTTGCCGTCCCTTTATTAAGTCCTATTACTACAGCCAAAGTGCCATACCTCACTGCTTAGGAGGCAGGCTTAGCAGGGTGGCACGCATTGCATTAGTTGGCTATACACTCCTGGACCAAAGCTGGCTTGAGTTCAATCCTTGGGAGCATAGTGAAGATGGAAAATATGGCCCTATGAATTCAAGCTTGAGTGGGAGCAAGAAGGAGACTGAGGAGATGTCTGGGGAAAGAATAATGCTGGGGCAGGAACAGGAGCAGAGAACAGAGTTGCCATAGGCAGCTGGTTTTGCCAGAGCAAGTTGAAGTCCTCTCTCTTGACATTAAGTCCTAAGACATGTACCTAGGCATGACTAGGCTTTGCAGGGTCTGGGACTCTCCTGGATCCCCATATATGTTGTACCTTTGGGTGTGGAAAACTGGATCCCTCTTTTAAAATACAAAGCAGGGTTATGAAGTTTCCCACATGCTGACAGTTGTGGATTAAACTTTCAGCTAGGAGTTGGAGGTCTAAATAATCTGTTGGGTTTTGTCTGAGAGTAAGCCCACGCTTCCGACATCTCAGAGAGCAACTCTAACTTGAAAAAAAGGAAAAGAGGAAAAGCAGTCTCCATTCATCTTGTAGATCCATGCCACCTTGGAGAATGGAGTTCATGGTCCACCAGGCCAGGGAGGAGCTTTGTTCTGCAGTGCTTTGCTTAGGGTAGCAACCTGGGAGAGCGTAGGGGAAAGGCCTGGCATGGCGTAGCAGTTATTCCAGCTGCAGGGACGTTGAATAAGAGGGGAGGGGTCCTAGCCTTGGTTTGGTAGGTATGATATTCACCTCTCAAGCTTTCAGCTTGCACCACCATTGAGCTAAAATGTGAAAGGAAGGAATTGCACCCCTGCTTGCCCATCCACAGCTTTCTTCTCCTGCAGGATGCTGCTTCCAGGAAAGGCTCTGGTCAGATGCTAAGAAGCACAGCAAACACTGCCAGCACTCTTTTGGCAACCTACCTGACTGCCTTTGCTCCATTAAGCAATGCACTCTCTCCATCAGCTTCTGCAGGGCTGGATCCTGTCCCCATCAGATTTAGCAAGAACTCTGATGTACCCCTGGATGAGGATAGGGTCTAGCTATTCCCCCTTCCTCATCTTTATTCACAGTTGCATAAAAAGATTTAAATGATCCTTAGTATTTGTAACAAATGTATTGTTTGGAGAAGAATTATGGTGCAGTATGACTGATCATAGAATCATAGAATTATTTAGGTTGGAAAAGACCTTTAAGGTCATCGAGTCCAGCTGTAAATCAACCACTGCCAAGTCCACAAAGTGGAAAAGCAACAAAGTGGAGAAGGATGTCAACACCGCAGTCATTGCTTTGGATTCATGGCCCTCAAATCCATTTAACTTACAAATTATCAAAATGGAAATATCCAGAAAATACCAACAAAATGGAACCACAGTAAAAAAGAAACCACCAGATTCCCTCACAGAATCTGAATGTGACGGTAGGAAACCGTCACAAAAGAAATAGGTCAGTCTTTTGAAACAGTATTTTTTAAGTGAAAAAGGAACAGCACACTGCAAATGTTATTTGGATGCCTAACAGAGCAGCAACAGTCATCTTGGTATTCTTTGGCTCAGAGTTAACTCTGACAATCATTTTCTCTAACAGCTGAAATGCAAAGTCTGGAAATGTTTTTTATTTTAAAGGGACCAAAAAGTGAACCAGGGTTAATTATTTTTGTTGTGATCTAATGAAATGGGCCAAATTTTCCCTTAGCTGTGACTGAGTAAATGAAAGCAGAATCCAAAGTAAAACTTCTGCGAGAAGTACATCACTGAAGAGCAATAAATGCAAGCATAAACAAATAAAGTTGGAATTTGCAAACACAGTTCACCTGTAATATCGACTTACGTTAGGAACAAAGCCTGGAGTCACAGCTTTCTCTAGAACAGCATCCCAGTTGACATCAGCTAGGTATGGAGAGCTTTGGATGTCTACAAGGCTTGAAAGACGGCACTCTGGGTCCTTAGTGAGGAGCTGTGATCAAGCACAAGGCATTTTCTAAGGACCCGGATGCCATATAAAAGAGTAAACATATCACACATAAATTGTATGATACACAATTTAGAGTAAGGAAATGGCTAGGGAATCCTCTAACAACTCCTAGAAGGCCCAATCTAAAAAAATAAAAGTAATAACTGATAGGAAATTAATATAATTTAATTGCCACCAGATGACTGTTGCAGGCGTGAAGTGTGTAAATGTATTAGTAACAAAAGTCTGTTTACAAATACACAAGAGTCCGAGTGACATGAAACATCACAGTTCAATGCTACCCAACAATTTGTATTTCGTCTTTAATTTACTGGAAGATATAGTTACACCGAGCATCCTGGCAGCAATTAAAATTAACCACCTCATTGCTCTATCTCTCAAAAATAGATTGCTCATTGCTGCAAAGGAAATTGATGTTCTATTGCTCTAGTCACACATTCACAAACATTTCCTGCTCAAATATCAGTACTGATGATCTGAAGTACCTAAAAGAGACAGAGGATCCTTGCAGCATGGCCAGAAAATTAAACCGAACAAAAACCTGGGATTTTAGGAAGCAAGTGATGTCCAGACTCATGATGCATTCAGAAAGAACCTCAGCTTGTAGCTTAGTGACATTTACAGCAAAGCAGCTTGACTTTTGTTGTTGCAACTACAGCAACATGGGACAGGGAGAGATACAGCCCTTTTCACTTCTAAGCTCCCTGGCTGGAAACTCAAGAGAGAATACTGCATCACTAACATTCAGAAAAGTCTAGGAATAAGCACTGCTTTCTTATCCTTGAAATTTTGACTACCTAATGTGTGTGCTTGCCTGATGCCTCTGCATTGCTGGAGGAGCTTCTGGAAGAGAAGAGAGGACAGAAGGTTTTTGTGCTTTCTTACCTTTTTCAGTAGTGCTATCATGCCTTTGCACCATGCAGATGAGTAGTGAACTCTTTCTATCTTGAACATGTTGAGTATCTCATCAATGGGGGTGGCTGAATGAATTTCATAGGGCCTCTGGGATAAAGTTAAATCAATATCAGGTCAGCAAGAATGGATAAAAGAGTGTAGACAATTCATGTTTTCCTGAGCTCAGTATTGTTTATGCTGGAAATATCAAAAACACGAAAACATCTTATAACAATTTTGAGGCTAATCCTTTGCATGTGTGCTTTTCTTTGGTCAGAATGAATGTAATTACTCATAGATGCATTTCCTCTGCAAATTTTTCTCTCATGAAAAGAAGTATCAGTTCAAATGAGATGGCTGAATAATTTTGTTCCTGGGGCATTCTATGTGAAACGTGGACTATTTACTTTTTTTTACTTGTAGTACTAGAATATACTTGTGATCTAAACTGACAAAATGGAAAAGTGGTGGCTGAAGGCAGCTTTGTCATCCTGATTTTACTGAGTAGTAGACAGAGAAATCAAAAAAATGCTTACAAAAATCTGTGTAAGAACCACAGTAGAAAAGTAGACTCTAAATCCCAATCCTTCTCCTTTGCCCTTTTTGAAATCTAAAATTAACTCATTATATGGACCTATGGATTATATGGACCTACTGTCCTGTGTTTGCAGTGCCTAAATTCTTCTATATGTGAAGAGAAGCTCCAGGCTTCACAGTGCTTTGTTCATGAAGATTGCTGTGATTTATCTTTTATTAAATATAGCATTTGGAAATGAAAGTACTACATATAAATTTATATTCCTATTAATTGCTGTTCTACACACATTTTTTGAAGACTTGTATTTGTGAAGCAAGTTGTTATATTCTGCATAAGCAAGAATGATATTCTGTTGATGTATTTTTTAAAACAAGGACAGAGTGTGGATTGCTTGTGAATTAAGTTGTACCCAGCAGGTGACAACTATATGATATGTGATGTGAGACCTTCAGCCAAATGCCATCATAGCAGCAATGTGCAAATTGATGCATCATAATTCATACACAACATAGAGTTACCTTCTAATCCAATATCCTCAACAGCAAAGAGCAGATACTCATTACCTTCACTAAGAACTGAATCATCCCTTGACTTTTGCTAGTATGTACTGGTACAAGATTATAATTTAAGAGTATTTCTAGGTGTTAGTTACTTAATCTGATCATGAATTAGAGCCAGTCTTCATAAAGGCCCAGAAAACATTCTTATTTTGAGACGATTCATGCACATGTTTAACTTCGAACATGTGTATGAAACCAAGTCCATTCCAAGGCATTGGGTTGTTCTAAAAATAAATCCACGGATTGCTTAAATCTTCTTGCTTTGATTCACATTCAGTTAGTCTGTTGTCATTTAGTTATATCATGTCCATATGAATTCAACAGGACCTAAATGCATGCTCTGAATAGATAATTTTCTTGAATCAGGTTCAAAACTGTCATTTGAAATAGTCTGTCATATGCTTTTCCCTACCTGTGCTAATGCTGCCATAAAACAGCTATTAAAAATGAAGTTAACATTCTGTCTGTTGTCAAGAAGTAACCTACTGCTGATTTAGACTTGATATAACGATGTGACCAATATGATCATTGAGCCAGAATTTACACCAATTGTTGGAAATGGTGACTTAGCTCTAAAAATATCAATTTTAAGGAATAATGAATATTTGAATAAAGTAAAAAGAATAAAAATAAGAAAGTTCTTCTGTTAAGGATGTTTCTGCACATGCCTTTTTCCTCCCCAGAAAAAGCTTTAAAAATTTTACCTTATTTTAAAGTTTATTAGCATTCTGCAATCTTACTTGATTTTTTGAGATTTGCAGAGATTTTTAATATTGTTCTTAGTTAATTTGAACTATAAATACTCAAAGAAATGGCCATCATAAGCTTGGTCTTTTGAGGTCCTTCACACCTATTTCTCCCATGTTTTTCAGCTATTCAATCCACTTGAGGGTCAGATCCCTTCTGGTTTATTTTGTGAAAAAGGAAAAATAAAATCTGTTTGCTTTTGTTTGTGATGTTTTACCAAAATTCATTGTAAACTGTTCACATCACAGTGAAAATCGGAGTCCAAGATTCCCACCTACTGCCTCTTTCCTTCACCTTGTCTCTGTTGAGGGCATGGTATATACAGTTATTGTAATATTTCAGCAGTAGTCTATAGGAACAGACTGACACATGTCATGGTTTGCATCATGCGGTTTAATTTCATGGACTTAGGGAAAAAATCAATGTTCGGTGCAAAGCTTTATAAATTTACTTTTTTGGTTGTTAGGTGTTTTGTCAACAACTAGCTAAGGAGAGAAATGCAACATATTGAGAAATGCTAACGCTACTGTGGATAATCAAAAAACGGTCCAGACAGCTCTGTACCAGATGCAACCTACACCTGTAGCTACAGCCCTGTTTCCAGCAATGCGTTGTCTTGGCCGCCTGGCACTAGAGAGCAGGGCATGAGAATGGCTGCAATGCCTTGAGCACCCTGTGAGGACTCTTCCATCTCATAACAGTAGAGGCAAATAAAAAGAAAAATTCAGCCCAATGAAAAGCAACTCATTTTTACTTAGCTCCTCTTGAATTCAGGCAGGCAGTGTCATGCACTACGCATAGCTCAGAGGTGCAAAATGATCAAAATTTCTAATGCTCCTCATTTCTAATGCTCCTTCCTTCCTGCTTTCCCCATGCACTAGTATGCACCATGCTCCAGCTGCAGAAAGTCATATCTCCGGGTGGCTCTGCCGAGTGCAACACCCTCCTCTCTCCCCAGGACTGCTGTTGCAGGAGCGGGTGGGTTGCACCAAGTGCCCGCCCATCTGCTCTGTGGCAATGGGGCTCTCTTCTCACCGCTGAACACAGTGCTGTGGGAGCATGGAGGAGGAGGGGGCTGCCTGCCTGCAGGTTTAGCTTGCAGCCTTGTAGGCGCAAGCTGCTTCTTTGCAGCCATCTGCACGGGGCTGCTGCAGCAGATGGAGCTTCAGACCTTGTTGTCTTGTTGCAGGCAGTAACACGCTTTGGGTTAAGCACATTTCCTCAACCCACTGCTACTTCTCTTGTCATCACTCCTGTCAGTTTAGGTCTTGTCTAGACTAGAAAAATTTAGAAATACAATTCAGAAAAAAATACACCTTTTCCTAGTCCATACAAAGGTATGGGCTGCCAAGCCACCCTCTGGCTTGCTTAGTGGGCAAGAGCCGCTCTTCAGGAGAAAACAAGCAGCTGGCTTGGTTGACTAGAGCATGGACAGATGGCAATGTTTTTATTTTTAAAAAAATTTTATTCAGTCTCAGCTTTGCTTTGTCTGTAGCCAGATAGACTCATTCAGAGAAGACTGTATGGCTCTTGGCAAATGGATACCATTCTATATAATTTTTCATTTATTAAAGTGGCTAGGTATCTTTTGTGATTTGTCTTGGGAGATCAGCTTTCCTTATATTGTGCTGCTTTCTTGGAGACACTCATTGGTGAAAGGGTTGATATAAAAATAGCAGGATGTTCTTTTAATTTATTATACGTGCAGCCAGTACTACCATCTATGACTGGGGTTGAGAATGTATTATGCTTATCACTGCCAGACCTTAAATGTTCAGGTTAAAATTTTCCATCCCGGGAAGAATGTCAGCTTAAACACTCAGTAATTTTTGAGAATGATGGCAGAGAAAAATTGCAAAGACTTTTTTTTTTTTTTTCCTAAAAAGGTTTTTAATACTCCTGTGCTTTGAGAGCAGGGCTGAGATTTGCCATGGGAGAGCAAAGGAGCATGACTTTTGCCATTTCTATGGAAATACAAAATAGTTTGGCCAAGTCTTAGGCCTTTGAAAAATGTAGCTTCTGGATTGAAGTAACAATGTGCAGACACTCTGAAATGTAGTCTTCCATCTAAAAATGGGAATAATAATTGTTCTTTATTTCTAGTTTCCTTTGTCTGTCAACCTACATGAAACTGTGAGATCCTTACGGGATGGATTGTGTCACATCACAAAGTGCCTAGCAGAACAGGGTAGTGGTACTGTGTTAGGGTCATATGATAACAAATACTCTTTCCTTAAAAACAGCATACTGCAATGCAATAAAATCCTCTTTCCAAAATAGGAATTAAAAATTTAAAAAACCCAGCTACATCCTTATCCTTAAATAGCATCTAAATTACTGTTTTCCATAGGGAATAGTAAATATTTAAGCAACCAACTTCAGGCTTTTGAACCAAAATGGAAAAGAATTTTCCATTATCTTCTCTGAAATTTGACCATGCTCAGGAAGATTTTTCATTAAGCTTATTCACATAATTGATTAGATAAGTAACAAGTGTTCCGGCAGATAAGCATTTTCTGTAGTTGGACCAAGCATTTTAGGATATTACATTAGCTCTTTTAAGGTAGTAGCCAAGAGAATCAAAGATATAATAAAGCCTGAAGTAAAGTAACTCAACTCCTATTTGGAAAAAAATACCATTGTTTCCAGTTCAGCATTGTTGAGAAGTTAGTAAAACATTAGGCTTTTCCTTAGTGCACACTGAAAGTCTATATCCATTTTAGGCAAACTTTCATGATGTAATTGAGAGTGGGGTGAAACTTTCCTGAGAATGTTTCCAGCTGGAAAGGACTCAGGACAACATTCCTGAACTGAACTGCAGCCTCATCCACTCAAATTTTATCATGAAGGGTGTACTCAGGGGCACTGCAAACTTTTGGACTTCTGTCAGTCAATGTGTTAAATAACAACAAAACCCATCGTTCTTACCCAACCCCTCAATAATTCATACGCTGTAATTCCTAGTGACCACCAGTCTACAGGGTACGAGTATCCTGGACCTCCATCCATAAAGGCCTGGAACACTTCTGGAGCTAAAACAATAAATCAAATCAAACAAAAAGCTTTATATTAAGGTTAAACTATGGATCATTAATGTTGGTATTTGAAAAATGAATAAGGACGCAAATAACTGGAATTAAATACCTTTGTAAACGCAGCATTTTCAGGATGCAGTTTCAGTGCCTTGGTTTGCTGGCAACGAATGACCTTCACCGGTCAGGGTTTTTCAAAAGCCAATAATTTTATATGTTAAGTCCTACCTGGTCCATTTAAGTTTTATGTTTATGTGAATAAAAATAAGTAATAGGAGGGGAGTTCCTGAACTGAAGTGTGACTTGGAATATTTAG
Source organism: Pygoscelis adeliae (assembly GCF_000699105.1). Classification (NCBI taxonomy): domain Eukaryota; kingdom Metazoa; phylum Chordata; class Aves; order Sphenisciformes; family Spheniscidae; genus Pygoscelis; species Pygoscelis adeliae. Next base: position 11,134,296 of record NW_008825167.1, read on the forward strand.
GGTAATGCAAACATTTTATGGGACAAATATGCAAGCAAAGTGATTCTTTGTGATTGATAGAGGTGTTGAATATGGTAAATCTCATCCTTATTCTACATTTTGATAGAATTAATCAGATAGGTTTTAAAGGCATTCAACATAGGAAAATGGTAATTAAATACAAATCCTGACACTGATTGTATGCTGTGATAAACTCTGTCATGACTAGAAATAAACACACTGTCAATGAAGTAATGAATTCTGTAAAAATAACTTTCCCTGGGGGGGGGGGGGGGGGGGAATCGATTTTTTAAAAAAA
>NW_008825167.1:11135614-11146501 GCF_000699105.1 Pygoscelis adeliae
GGGGAATCGATCTTTTCAAGACAAGGATCCAGTTGGCTAATTTCAGCAAGAAAGGCATACTAAATAATGCCACTGTAGTTTCTTCAGAAAACCATACATAAGTAAGAGAGGATATAAAATGAAATGTCAGTCATGCTTTTCTAATTATTTCACAGCAGAATCTCAGTACACTTTGTGAAAACAACACTTTCCCTGGGGATTTTCTAAACCCCTATCACCAACCGTAACATCATGCTAGATTGCAATTACCATGTGAGCCTCTTCTGGCCACAATACCGAGCCTAATGTACCACATTACCACCTGATTATCATCGCATGACTTTCTAATGGGCATACCGCAATGAATAATGTAATCTGGTCACACTTACTTCTGACTGGCAGTTTGGGATTTGACTATGTATAGCATTTAAAGAAGCACCTTTAATTAAAGGAAAAGCATTCCTTGCAGAGGAGTTTTTGCAGTCCTTGCATCATTACAGATGGCAACTTAACAATTTACAACTCCAGACCTGAGTGCAGAAAGTCCTGAAGAGCCAAACCTAACAGAGGATTTTGGCATCCGTGAATTAGATGCGGCAAAACCCTAATCTGTAGAATAAAAAGCAATGAATGAATGAAAGTGGTCCTATACTCTCTGCCCAGCAGGACCATGTCTAAATAGATTTAGTAGGAGAACTGCAGGCACCTGAATAAACATTTTTGCCAGAATACACGTGTCTGCAGAATAGCTGACCAGTGGATCTCTGGCATAGGTGAGCTTGTGCTGTGATCCAGCATGGCATGAATCAACAATGCCATAAAAGTCGTCACACTGAGATAACTCTGTCTCACCTCCAGATAATATAGCTTCACTTGCCATGTTATATCTTCAAATGTACTTCAGATCTTGTTTGCATGCTGCTGGAGATCTGTGTAGGCACAACTTACATGTGTGCGGTCGGTCTATCACATAGATAGATGCTAAGAGGGTAGGCAGGATTTTTTGTGTTACTTTAGTGGATCAGTGCACCTAAATTGCACATCAGGCACCAAAGTCATATTTTGAATATCACCATAGGCACCTTGTAGCGAAGGTTTGCTTTATTTAACCACATTTGTTATGGTTTTTGCCCACTGTGCCTAGATGATGTATAATATCTCATTACAGAAAATAGCCTTTGTGGACTTTTTTATTGAGCTATATAGGTATAATATTGGTTTCACTCTTTCTTTTATAGCTTTAACATTGTAATAATGTGACGGATCACTATCTGATTTTTGTGAGGTAGAGACAAAAGTACTTTATTGATGTAACCTACAACGTTGCCAGAATGGTGCAGCTATTTTACTAATTCAGTGACTGAGTTATCCACTTATTTGCTTGTTCTAAAAGCTTCAAGGCCAACTCATTCCGCATTAAGTGGATCAGCAGAAAATGCTTTCTTTTGCCCACTGGCCCTGCTGTTTTGAAGCTCTTTCCTCACTTTAAGCTGATGACCGCATCCTTAGATCAGAAAACAGGCAGTTAAGCTCCTGATTTTTAAGGCAAATAGCCCCTTTTCCCCTGCTTTCATAGTATTATTTGCAGTCCAGCTGGACTGCCTCTCTGCATTCAGTCAGCTCCAGTGAAGCGGTTGTAAGCACCTGCCTCCCAAGTTGAGGGGGGACTGAAGGTGCAATATGATTTACAGTAGCCTACGTACAGGTTTATTCTCAGGGTGACATCTCAACCCTACTGAAGACAAAAGATCTTTCCCCAATTTAGCAAGGCTGTTAAATACCAATCTCACACTAAGATTGTGATTAATGTGTCTAAAAACCTTTTTGAGCTGAGACATTAGGTCCAAATGAAGGCCTCCAGCCTGTATGGCAGACTTTTGGAGTTCAGAAACATAACATGATTTTACAGAAAAACAGCAGATCCTCCAAGTGATGGGGTTAGCCAAGCTCTGAAGAACTAGAGCTGTTAAATACAAAACATAACATTAGGTTTTGCTGTAAGAAATGACTGTCAGGAAAACCAATTCTGAGTGCAAACTGGCTAGGATGAAAGCAAATAAAAAATCTCAAAGGAAAGTTAGAATTCTACATTGATTTTCTTTAGGATTGTTATTGAAAGAGACTATCTGTAATCTTTCTTCTAAAATTTGAATTTGATCTCGGGCTCAGCTTGGACAGCTGTCCTGCAGCCTGCTGTGGATAGGTTATTCCAAAGGATGGTAAGATTTGAGCTTGCTAGCTTGCAGCAAGGGCAAGAGCTCTGCTGTGTGCACTCTTTCTGCACACATCCTCTCTTATCATAACAGATTTAGGATGAAAAGAATACTTAATCTTTTACACCCATGCATCTACCTAAATGCAAGGATTCTGCCTGCAAAAGTTCATTCATGTGAACAAAAGTGAGAGAGTGCATGTAAGAATGAGAGTTTCAGATCTTTTTCCTCAAACAATTTCTATTGAACAAAGGCTTTTCAGGAAAATTTGTGGTTTTAATACTGGGTCTGATCCTGCAGATTCGTTTGGCTGAGGGCTGTAGTTACTATCACATATATTGTCCTGGTTTCGGCAGGAATAGTTTATTTCTTTCCTAGTAGCTGGTACAGTGCTGTGTTTTGGATTTAGGATGAGAACAAAGTTGATAAGGCACTGATGTTTTAGTTGTTGCTAGGTAATGCTTACACTAGCCAAGGACTTTTTAGTTTCCCATGCTCTACCGACTGAGAAGGCTGGAGGTGCACAAGAAGCTGGGAGGGGGCACAGCCAAACTGGCCAAAGAAACATTCCATACCATGTGACATCATGCTCAGTACATAAACGGGGGGAAGCTGGCCGGGGGGGGCCGCCTCTCAGGGACTGGCTGGGCATCGGTCGGTGGGTGGTGAGCAATTGCACTGTGCATCACTTGCTTTGTGTATTATTATTATTATCATATTATTATTATCATTTTATTTCAATTATTAAACTGTTTTTATCTCAACCCACGAGTTTTTCTCACTTGTGCTTTTCCGATTCTCTCCCCCATCCCACCGGGTGGGGGGGAGTGAGTGAGCGGCTGTGTGGTGCTCAGTTGCCCACTGAGGTTAAACCACGACATACAGTCAGAGTGAAGGCAGTAGAAGTTTGCATGGTGGAAGCACAGCTTTTAGATAGTGAAGCTAAATCAAGTAGTAGCAAGTCTGGCAGCAGCAAGAGTGAATTCAAAGACAAGTGAAGAAATGATGCAATCGGTAGGCCTTACAGGTCTTCACAGCTCCCCATGACAAACACCTTTGACATAAAGGAGAACTGCTTTACTAGAGCTGCCCAAAAGAGCGTCTTCAACAGCGGTAACCTGGTCCAGCCTCACTGCCCACCCTGCTTTGAGCAGGAGGTTGGACTAGAGACTCCTGAGGCCCCTGCCAACATGAATCGTCCTATGATGCTAGTGAAGCTCAAGCAACCACCTTCTCACAGCACATCTGAGCAGGGCGATCTAAGGCCAGAAGTCTCAATGGGACCTTTACAGCCTCTTCCTCTCAGCAATCATCGTGAACTGTGTGGGCTCTTCACCCTCACTCAGACATCTGGAAAATCTGCCACCCAAAGTACTGGGGACTTTTGAAAGTCTGGATCTCAGAAGCAGTACAGTCTTTTGGTCTGGGAGATCACTCTTCATGTGTGGCAGAAGCGTGATCCACCACCTGTCACACAAGGCTTTGGTAACTACAAAGACAGAGCATTTTAAAACCAATGCCATTCCAAGCTGAGACATCTGTGCTGATTTTAACAGGGCAAGCAATAAAATCAGGAATGTTTCTGTGTCTTGTATGATAATGAGTAAAGGCACATATTCAGCAACTCACCAAGCTAAAAATCCTCCAACTGTTTTTTTCTTATATTATTTTACTATATATTTCTCTTAATAATATACTGTCATGCTTTCACTGTTTAACTGCTTTGCTTTCCTGAAAAATAATGTAAAACGAACCCACTTTTGTGCTGCATTAAGTGTGCTTCAGTGCATTCCTCGGCTGTCCCTAATACATATTTCCAGTTAATGTTTTTTTCCAAATAATAAATTAAAATAAATCTTTTTCAGAGCTTTGTCTTTTGATGCTTTTACACTGTATCTTTCTAGTAATACCATATCATTGTAGATTGTCTCTGTACCGAAAGGAAGATTCCAAGGAAGTAAATAAATGGTTATTTTGTTTTAAAATAAAACCACACTGGAGAACAGTTAATAAGAAATTGAACATGAAAGCAAGTCTAGTGAGTCTGTATCCATCTCAGAAGCAGTGGCTTCCTGGGATATCCGTACTCTGGTTCTATGGGCTTAGCCATACTCCAAATAATTTTGTGAAATAGAGAGTAATTTCTGACAAATCAATTCATATATACAACTACCCACTGCAATTGTCACAGCGGTCAGGTGATTTACATCGTGAATGATGTAGTGGATGTGTCTTGTATTGTATGCATATTTCCCTAAAGACCTATAAAAAAAAGTACAAAACTGAAATTTTACTTAACTGGTTGGTAATTCTGTACCCTATTTGTGGAAGGCTATCAGTATCTAACAATATGATTCATGAGCTTGAAATAAAAGAGAGTATCATTGTAAGTGCAAACAATACTGAACCCAATTTTCACTATTTGTTCCTACTGTAAAAGAGCATTTTGTACATAGGATAAAATACTTTTAAATAGGCTTTCTAAAACTCTGCCTAGTATTCATAGGTGTCACTTAACTTCATAGTTAAACTCTAGTGCTCCAGGTCTCTGAAATTCAGGCCATTTTAATTTGGTGCCCAGTAGTGAGTTTGAAAAGGCTGTCCATGACAAAATAACCAATTTGAGGTCTATCACTTGGAATGGTTGGCACAAAGAATAGCTGTTATTATTTTTGGTGGAGCATACTGGTTTAATTATAAAGATAATTCATCAGGCTAAATCATAAAATGAAGAGCTCGGAGCAGCTCTGGTACGAATCCTAAATAGCACAATGTAGCATTTCTTTTCTGATGAACTGATTTAAGTTTCACTTCCTTAGCAAGAAGCTAATCAAAGAGTGCCTGGTGTACTTGCCCATCGCTACCCGGGAGACTGCCAAGTGTTGATTAAGAAGCTTACAGAGCTATTACTTACTTTGAAGCACTGCCAATTTTCATAGGTTGCTTTGAAACTTTACAAAATTGGTGAGAGGGAAAGTGCAGTGAGATGAACACATTAGACCCTTCTTCAAGTGGCCTTTACTACATACTAACAAATCAGTATATTTAAGCAGTAACTTGCAAGTGAGCCTTGCAAGATTGATCAGCTGCAAAGAGCTGATTGCCCATGCATAGCTAAATGTTGCCAATGAGTGCTGGTCATTAATTCCTACAAAATGCCCTGTGCCAACGTTATTAATATGACAAACGGAAAATAAAATAAAAAATAAAGCCATAGTGGTTTGGCCTTAATTTTTTTGAACGATCAAGTTCAGATTGGCATGACCAAAACATTTCTCAAGAATGAAAACCCTGACATTAGTCATTGAGTTGGCTAGCTAGAGTTCTCTGCAGTCCATTTGCATTTCAACAGAGACACTACATGTCAGTAAGGGGAATCAGAGGTTTGTGGTGTACGGCAGGGGTTGCAAAGCAATACACTCTGCCAGTCGTATAGCAAAACACACCTCAGTGGCACAGGTTTTATTGTCATGCCTAAGACTTCATAGATAAGAAAATAGATTGCAGTGTCATTAACTGAGGTTCAGCATGATACCAGGCTGCCAGGTATCATTTTCCTTCCTCATATTAGTTGCTGCAGAAAAAAAAAGAATATATATATATTAAAAAAAATAGATATATACACATATATATAATGCTCACTGTATAAACAATATTTTGATTGACTAGCACAGGATTAAGCTTTTAACAGCTTAGACTGTTCAAATTGTAAATGTGTGAATGACATGATGTATATAACACATTCATAGTTTCACCTTGCTGAATCAGGCTTAATGGATGACAGATTGAGCTGAATGAAAAATGAACTTGTTTTTTTAAATAATATTCCAAGAACCTTGGACTGAGATGCTTCAGTGAAATATTAACTGCTTTCTCAGCATTGTGATGAGAAATTATTAATTTTCACTTTTCTCTGAAAAGTAAATGCAGAGGTCAGTAATTCTTCTAGGTCACAGTTTAAATAGAAAACAGAAATCAAACTACAGTGATGGTAAGTTATCTTCTATTTAGAAAAGAAGCTATTTTAAGAACAAAATGAAAGAAAGCAACTTCCCTTTCCCTGAATATAAATGTGAACTTGATAAACTATCAATTTACCTCCTAGTGTTTACTTTCTCATGTGCTAAAAGGGTCTAAATTATAATGGACAGCTTTCTGACTCAGAGCTTTAGACTAGCCAACTGCTAACTTCTATTGTATAAGGCAAAGTGCTGCTTAAAGCCTGACCATGCTGGGCTGGCAATTTTCTAGCGTGAGGTCTAGACTTGTTACAGCAGTGTAACTGATTTTGTACCATTATTCACATAATACACCTCAATAGTTTTAATACTCATATTTAATGCAACTATTCAATCAAAGTAAATATTTTGGATACCATTACCTGAATACAGACACTGCATTTAGAATGCCTTATTAGTTTGCCATATGGCTATACAACCTCTCTCGCCCTTACTCAGAGTGCTGTCTTCATAATACCCTCTGCATTACTCAACCACTTAACAGAACCCAGTTCTTGCCCTTGCATTTGCACAGAGAAGCCCTTTCTGGTTGAACATCTGGATCAACCTCAGAGAAACAACCTCAAGTTGCTAGCCCCATCGAAAGACAGCCCAGCAGCAATGACCATGTCATGGTCTCCTACTACTGAATATGAAATTATACAGAAGTACCTTCCTTACTCCATCCAAAAGCTCACAGTGGCTGCAGTGTCAATTTTTCTCACAAACTGTTGAAGGGATTGCGTCTAAAAATATCCATTTGCTATTTAGAAGATTGGCCCAGTGTATGGACAGCAGCTGTTCTGCCCCAGTACTGAAACAAACTGGTCTGGATCACTGGGGATTCACAGGACAAACTGTGTGCCCGATGCATCAAAAGGACTGTTACATGCTCCTGCCTCACATACACCTACCAAGTTAGTAAATGTTTTTGCATCAGTTTATGCATGCAAAAACCTGGGGAAGTGTGTGGCTTGACCAAGGAACAGGAGTTATCCAGGGGCAGAAATGCCCCGCTGGGCTGCTGGAAGTCCCCACACTTTGCCCCCTCTCCCACCTCTGCTAGAGGTCTCTTCCCCCTCAGAACTGCCTGTAGAGCTCCACATCAAATTAGGCCCTTTCAGGCAGGTTAAAAAAAAAAAAAAAAGCCCAAACCAAAACTACCACTTGAACTCAGTGTGGGTGTTTTTCTGACTGAAACAGTCAAAGAAATGATTATATTAGCAGTTTTTCTGGAAGATCTCAAAGGATGGTAGCAGGTCAGAGAGCACAGAGAGGTAAAAAGCAGCTGGAGACAGTAACTTCTTTCCTGATCTCCCAAGGTTTTTCAGCTGCTTGTGTGCCTACTCATTAATGTCAGAGCAGAGCCAAAATCTGAATACCCACTCACAGCTCAGTGCTTAATCCCCTCAGCCACGGTGCTCCTAGCGCAAGCTGAAAACCCCATCAGTACAGCAAGTATTTATTTCAGCACTTCAAAGCCTCATACGTCCGCTCTCGGTGCTTGCTTATCAGAACAAACAGAAGCCTCCCGGCTCATGCTGGCATTGTGATATTTCCCTGGGATCAAAAGGGCAGGTAGCAACATCACCAGTGAAACTCTGTAAATAGGCAGTCAAACCCTTGGTAGGAACAGGGTGGGATTTTTGAAAACCTAAACACTGCCTTAACTACACTGAAAAAGCAACAAGCTGCAAAGGACTTTTAAAATTCAGAGCACTGTTTCGTATGACTGCAAGGAAGACCAAGGTTGAACACCCTTGAAAACTCAGCTCCAAATTTGTCCTTGCTATATTGTAACTACCTCAGGAACAAATTTAGCCCTACAGGATATTTTTACTTTACCTGTAAGGTTGATATCAGGACATCCACTAGCTTTCCTCTGACTCCAATAGTACTCCCACACAGTATTAATTAATAAATATGGAAGACTGATACATTTTAGAAGTTCAGTGGACCTCTGTAAATCCACAGTCCTCTGGTAATCTCACGTGTACAGCCATTCTTCATGGTGACAACAACTTATGAAGCAGCTGTGGAAATCTGAGATAACAAGCCTGTAGGATAGGAAGGGGGTAGCTGAAACTTTTCACGTAATTTATGGCTGATTTTATTGCCTTTGGATTTTTGTCAGGTGTATTTATATCATAAAATGTATTTTATTGGTTTGATTTGAAGTAAAGTCACGGTGCATTATTCGGGTAACTTCAGCCTCTGCTGAAGAAAACCACAAAGCCTCTACCTAACCCTCCTACCACCAGAAACAGAAAAAAAAACCCAAACAAACCCTAAACCCCCATGTGCATGGGAAATTTTTTGCAAAACTCACAAATAATATACAGATATATGGAAATCGATCATTCAAAAAGGAAACATTTCAGTGAGTAAAAAGCATGTGCTCTAGGACTCAAATACATCTAAATTATGCCAGAGTGAGGAATAAACAAAAGGTGATATCTGTAATGTTTCCTGGATTTGTTTTAGTATTTAACATTTTGGTTTGTAGCTGACCAACCTGTTGCAGGGGAGAGGGCCGTTACTGTAAATGGGTGCCCAGCACAGAGCACATTCTCTGAAACACAAGCATATTTCTTGCAGCCTGCATGAGGGACCAATATGAGAAACATTTTTTATTTTTTTTTTGCTCATAAAGGTGGAACAGTGTTGAAAATGGCAAACACTTACACAGGTGCTTCCAGCCAGGCAAATACACACTTTCTTTAAACACAAGAGGCCTAATGAATAGCCTTCTGCAGGAAGAAAGAGCCACAGCTGAATATCCCAGCAGAGGCTGTGGCCAGGGACTGTGTCCTGCCCAGCACTGGCTTTCCTGGTCCACATCCCAGTGCAGACGGGAGGGGGCTCCCCCACAAGTGCTTGCAGTTGTTTGTTGGCAGCAGCTACGCCCGCCAAAGGTCAGCTAGGTCTCAAAGGACATTTTGCATTGCTTGCCAGCATAGAATGACAGCCTGAAAGCCTATGAGTTGTCAAAGGGCTATTCCTACAATAAAACCTTTGACGACACCCTCAATCACAGGTGTTGCAGACGGTTTGAGCAGTGAATTTATAATGATAAAATCAGGTACGGGTGACACACAAATTTCCTAAACCAGCTTAAGGCACACATTGTATTTCACAGCTGCAGCCGTCTGAACAGTACGAGACAGAAACTCTGAAGACCCCCCCGAACACCAAGAAGCTGATTTCACTTCAGCATTTCAGGTCAATGGCTTTGAGAAGTAAAACTGCAGAAGCAGCTGGAAGTAGCTTGTCCTGCCAGGCTGCTGACCTTGTTCCTTTCAGATTCACCATTGTCCATGTTTTTGTTGCCTATGTGCGGCAGGTATTTCACTTGTCTGAATGAATCAGCTGGGAAGGGGGAACATGGAGAAATTACCAGGGTTTCTGGAGAAACAATCAGGTTCAGGTACATTGCATTCTGTGTAACCATTTAATAAGTAGGGAAATAGGCAGGGAAAATTTCAAGATGAGAAAGACCTCGGGGCAAAAAGGCTAATGTGAAGTGGGATTAAGCAAAAGCTGCAGGAGCTGACTCACACCATGCTTAGCATTACAAGATAGGTATCTTAATCAGAACAGCTAGTGCATTTTTACAACACAATATCAATTCACTGTGTTTTTTCCTGGATACCAGTTTTATGCAGTCATGCTGCATGTGAACAAATCGCTCCCTAGCAATTTCTCAGCCTATTTTAATCAGATTTCAAATAGGAATGGAGGCTTTAGAGATTACATCTTTCTGTTTATTTCCTTAAATTGGCCATAGGAAGAAGTGAGAAATCCTATAAGTACCTCTACTAGGGGAAAGGCTGGAGAGTGCCCTCATATCTGATTAAACATAACAGGATCCACATGGGAGTAAGCCTTTATAAACCTCCAAAAGTGGGAAAAAGCTTTCATCGCATCTCATACCTTCATTATCATGAAAACCAGCATAGCGTAAGGCATGTCTTACAGGAACCACTAAGTTTCCTTGGTTCTGGTGCTCAGCAAGTACCTTGTTTGAAGGTGATTTTGTCTTGTTACACCAAGGTTGAAGTGTGGTTTAAATTCCTTGTTATGAAAGCTTACTACCAACCGCAGAGCCAACCTCCCCAATTCTTTTTTTTTTTATTTTTTTTTTTTTTATTTAATTTCTCTCATTGTCTAAATGGCTTAGGTGAAGCCACGTGGAAAGTCTTTGATACAGCCTTAAAGCCAGAAATCATACGGACTTAAATAACTATCAGGAGCAAACCCAAAACTTTCTTAATTTGAGCACTGCAACTGAAAAGTCTTTGTAGCATTTCACTAAAGTCATGAGTCTTCACAAAATTAAAGGTATAAACTAAAAGAGGAAAGCAAGTGAAATCGATACACTTAGAGGAAAAAGCAGCACTAATGAGTGTCTGGCCATATCTGTCAAACTCTTAATATTTGAGGTCTGCTGAAGCTTTGATACCCAAGCTGTGCCACAGAGAATCCTCACCCATCACTTTTCACCTGAAACAAAGGATTTTTTACAGCTCTAAAAGCTTTCCTACCTTCTTACAGCTCCAAATAAATGCAAGGATGACTCCTCTGACTCTTTCTGAGTAGCAAAGACTGCACTTGTGACTTTTGCAGTATTTTTGCATTTCCAAGAGGTAAGGAAGGCACACTGGAGAGAAAGTAAGCTGGCGGGTGGTGCTGTAGTC
>NW_008825167.1:11146514-11153053 GCF_000699105.1 Pygoscelis adeliae
GAACATTTTTCTTGTACTGTTTCTTCTTGTTGTGAGACTGTTGGATATGGGGGAGACCTGATGTGTGGGGAGGAGGGTTCAGGGGCAGAAGAGCTCCATGAGCTGAGGTGAACCAAGACAGCAGTTCATTAGTGTGAAAAGGTAAGATCTTGTCCCCATCTCCCATCTTCCCCCCGCTCCAGGTCCATAGTTTACCACCTTCCTTGGGTCAGCTTGGGCTCTCACAGGAACCCTCCAGGAGCTTGTTTAGCTCCCTGGGAAGGCAAAGAGGCTCAGATGTCTACCGCACTCCAGACTTAGGTCAGAGAAATGATTTGCCATGATGTTAAGCTGAGGAGCAATTACAAAACAATAAGGCTAGAAAAGGACATAATCTATCCTGGAAACTAGTATTGTCCTGCTAAATACAAGGACTCCGGCATTTTCTAGCAAATGGAGAATACCATAGAAAGGGACATAAGCGGAGTTTAAGCAGGGTGGACTGGACTTTAGTATCTCTGCGTTAAATAGATGAAGAATAAATAGATGCCTTCTAAGGTGAACCTCAGCATTTCCTTCCTTACACCATTTCTTGGCAAATGTCAGCTACACAAAGAACAAGTTGCTCCTCCTCGTGGGTGTGGAGAGTAGGAATTCCAAAAGGATGGGGCCATTTTTCATAGTTTTAACCTTAAAATACCAAATCACGGTACTTAGCACTCGCTACAGTTTTTTGTGCTTTCTGTTGTTAAAAAGCTAGTTTTTTTCTTGTGAGAAAAGCCTGCCAACAGAAACCACTAATGAACTAAGAAGGTGGTGGTCCACCAATGTGTGCAGATGATCTGAAAGATGCTCCAAAGGACAGTAAGTTTCCTGTTAACTCTCAGCAACATATTTGAAGAATACTCACATACATTTTTGTACAGCTGTTTTAACTAATCTGCTTCTGATCATTAGCTGCCAGATGATCTCTTCATTACACACATTCAGGCTATGACAGATGCTAAAATGCTAACTGACACCTAAGTAAGTACTCAGCTTTTTTCTGCTTTCCTAATAATTCTGCTTTTTAATGTAAAACTGTGCAACCGCTGCAAGATTTAAAAAGGCCATCAAAACAGTCATTTAATTGACTACCAAATTAAAGCTCAGAAAAGACTATTGTTATGTCTGCTGTCATCATCATAATTAAATATGGAAAACGTCTATTCTGAACTTGTTTGAGCTCCTGCAAAACAGCTACTCTTCAAGGGTATTTTTGAATAATCTGTGTAATAAGAATTTGCACATGTAATGACAATGGCTACTAGAAGATCCTAGGCAGCTATTTAAGCAGAATGTGTGAGCTCTGAAAAATAAGCTTTTCACAGAAATGCAAAACTACCATATCAAAAATGTTGAAATCTTTTTAACATTTCAGTCATCAGGTATGTAACTGCACTTCTGTGAATGCAATTAGTTTCACATGTCAGTTGTACAGTTATTTGTCTGTATGTTTTAGGAGGAGGCCAAGTTACTTGTAGACAAAAAATGGTCTTTTCCTGAGTTTTTATTGTTATGTGTTCTCCCCCCCCCTTTTTTTTTTTTTTCTCCCCCCCCCCCCCCCAAATAAACCCACCACATATTGGCAAAAATGCTCAAGCAAGTTCTTTTTAAGCTAAAGCTGTTGGTGTAAGCGAGATTGCAGCACCCCTTCCCCTCTCTTTTCACCACAATGAATAGGGAACCTGTAGTGCAATGTCGAACACTCAGGTACCAGTCCCAAGGGGAAGCTTAGTACGCAGACTTGATCTCCTAGTGCTCTATATCCCATACCTGTGCAGTGTTGGCCATCTCATCTAAGTCGAGAGACTGCACTAGACACTCAGCTAAAGCTAACCCATATGAAATGCTGAGAAAATTTTAATCTAAAACCTCATTCCTCTGCATAACTTAAATGCTTGAATCAGTATTAAATAAAATGTTTCTTGGTCTATTTTGAGTACATTTATAAGAGTAAGCTAACCAGCGTCAGGTCAGTGCACTGGTCCTGAGCCCAAGTGGCACAGTGTGGCCATACATGTTATCGTATCCTATTAACTGCCAGAACAGGACAGCTATGTGCAAGCTGCTCAGGGACAATAGACTCCAGCCCCTGCTAACTTGTTGACTGATGACAAAATCACATCATATCTGAACATACAACTCTGCTCCAGTGCCTGGGACTGCTCTGACACAGTTTCACAGCTGGTACGGAGGCACCCTGCAGGCACCTGCCTGCTACATGTGCAGAGTGGTATAGTGCTCTTTGTGCTGTGAAAAACATAAGTGTTAATTCCTGTTTCTTGGCACGTGCTTTTACTCCTTTGCTAATATGCAGAATTGTGGTAACACAGTGGCCTTTGGTTCCCCGAGTGACATTTTCAGAATATGATCGTTTCCCAATATTTTCCCACTGAATGGGTGTTAGATGTGCTCTGAGCATGTCTGCTAGTGAAAGTCTCTTGGAGACACACATATCTTTTGGTATGGTTTCCACAACCCAAATATGTTTAGTCTTAAGCTAGTCATCTCCTCAGGCAATGAGAATTCCATATACAGACAGAATTAAAGCAGCAGATGTGTAGGAAGCCACAAATAGGATAAATCACACCTATTCTTAGTCATGGAAGCTAGCCTAACTTTGGTGGGACAAATGACCTTCAGGAGACGTATTTGGTCCTTCAGCTCCAGGGGAAGTTTGAGTTATTAACTTAGCCAAGTTACTTAACTTTTAGACACATGAGAACAGGTAAACTGAATTTTACTCTCCCAGCCTTCAATCTATCTATGCATTTAAAATACATAATTAAAACATATAAAATGTCCCTAAAAAACATAGGGCAAGCGCTTAAGTGGTTAGTTACATAGAATTCTAATTTTAAACAAACAGACACATTTTTGAGGAACTCAGCATAGCAAAGCAATTAAGGATGTGTCTAGATACTTTTAAATTGACATTACATGTTCTCTGCTAGATCATAGCCACAGTGATGCAAATATAATCATATATTCTTGTCTCTAGATGTGGGGGTTTGCAGGAAGTAACACAATTGAAATTCTCCTGAATTTGATTCACCAAATCACCAAACCAAACAGAACCTGACTAGAAGCAACGTAGAGACCAAACTCCTGCCCAATCCCTCCATCTCCAGTGTCTTCCATTGCTAACACATATATACTGTCAAAAAAAGAAGTTGATCACATTTATTGTATGCTTTTACAACTTAAAATCCTTTTAATATACCTTTAGTCAACCTTAATATGTGACTTTTCTTACATTTTTTAAATGGTCTTGAAAACTTACCCATATAAGGTTTTGTGCCAGCCATAGAAGAAGCTTTTTCTGAGCCTTTCACTATGGTTGCTATGTTAAAGTCAGTGATATGAACATGTCCTGCAATTAGACAAAGTAAAAACAGAAGTTAAAATAGCACATCATAAAAATATTCCTCCCTTTGTTTAACATATAAGCGATAATGGAAAGAAATTAAATTGGAAAGATTCATAACAATTCATGGAAACTTACTCTTAAATGTTACTCATAACTAGAAAAATCATATTGGCAGCAAAGTGATAGAATACTTTCCTTGTATGGTTGCACCCACTACCTGCTTGCAGTGGTGAACCTTTTTTTCTGGTCACCCCTGATCCTTCTCCTGCCATGAACGTTAAGGACAGTAACTGTCTGCTCAGGACAGTAACTGTCTTCTCGGAGCAGTAACACGCAGGAGCAGCATGTGAAGCTATGCATGAAATCTACCTCTCCTTATCTCCAGCTAGAGCCACCCCTCAATCCCAGGTACTTGTGTCACCTGTCTGCTATCATATCTACTTCAGGTTACCATCAGCCTGGCTTTTTCTGAGTCTCCTCAGGGCAAAAAGTGAGCTGAAAAGAAAAAGGGTATTTTTATCATACAATAACTATAAAATTAGATCCACAGGAGCAGAAGAGCATGTATGTAACAGCAGCAGGTCCCAAACAATCACTCATCTGATAGCAGGTTGCAAGATGAAAGATAAATGGCAGAAGTCAGCCTGGGGACTTGCTGCATGACCAGCCAGACAGCTGATTTAAACTGAACTAATCAGGCTGAATGGCCCAAACCTGGGGTAGTTTATGATAAGCATAGGTTAAATTGCTCCACCACAGTGAAGCAATAGCTGTTAATCCTGGCTTGCCATAGGCAGGTAAACTGAATATAAATCCAGCCTGAAAATCTGCAGACTTTTAATTTGATAAGTGTGCTGTTCAGTTTTGCATCTCTGCTTAAGGACTAGTTTTATATTGTAGAGTCATGCAGATATTATGCTTTCTGCAATTACATCTGGCAATGCCATTGTGGAGGACAGAGTACAGGGAAAGGTACTCCCTTCCCTGGCTTAGCCCTGCACTCAGATCAGGATTAATACATCAGGTGTTGAACTAGAGTCTTGAGTGACAGGTTCCTGTGATTTTTTTTTTGGATCAAGATCTCAACCTCATTCAGTCCACAGAATGGAGCAGGCTTTGGGCATGATGCAGTTATTAAGCAAGGGAAGTTGTTACCATGTTTGCTGCCAAAGATGAAGAGTGTAACAAATGACTAATGTTGAATGTTACTGTGGTGCCTGACAGATGAACAGCAGTCTCAACAAAAGATTATGCTGCTCCGACAGTCTAACCTAGATCCTGCTCAAAGTCCACAGGAAATGTATCTGCCAACCTCTAACAAGTCTGCAGCTACGCATGTGTGAACTGAAATTCTCAGAGGCCCCTAATTTGGCAAGATCTGAGCTGGTTTTGAAGGGAAAAAGGAAGAAGGCACATTGCACTACTAAACTTAAAGCTATTTCTCCAAATGGGAGACACAGTAGAAGTTTTCGATGAAATGGTTTGCAAGTTTTCTGCACTTTTCTCAGAAAAACTGCTTACATATTATTGACACTTTCTTTCTAAGACACGCACCCCAAAAAGACATCTGCACGCGGCAGACAAAAACTGTGAGCAGATAAAAGCGATCACTTTATAAGGGGCGGGAGGTGTTAGACCGCCATAACAAGAACTAATATTCACAGCCCAGCCTGCCATCAGATTTCAAGGTGGTATTCCTCCTTCCCGGTGGCTGGAGCATAGCATGTTTGCAGTTTATTTCTGCAATAATAAAACACCGTGGCAGAAGGCTTCTTGAAAATGATAATTGAACCACATACAGCCACCTCATAGCAGTAGTTTTAAGCAATTCGGTGTACATGGTAGAATGAAAAGCTGCAAGGATCTTGGCAGACTAATACTTTCTCTTTTTTTGACAGATAAACATAAAGTTCTGCCATTTAAATGACAGCATTGTAAATGATGCTCCCTATTAGAATGCCAGCATGGTAGCCTGTTGCAAAACACCTATCGCATAATATCCATTCAGACTGATCCAAACACTTGATTTGCAATGAAAATTGCCTCTCCTGCAGTGCATTGTTTTCTCTCCCTTTTATTAGATTTCTTTTCATTTAACAAAACCAAAATAACACACGTGAAATGTTGTATACACTGGTTGATGGTTTTTGTTAAAAATGCCTTTCTGCAAGGTAAGGGGTGCATTGGGAAGGTAGGTTCTGCATAGCTCCTCTGCATCCTGCTGCCAATACAGCAGCAATGGGCAGCTCCTCTACATGTAGCAGGATAGAACAGAGCCGCGTCTGTACTGCTGGAAAAACTCCATCTTTGCTCTTCCTCATCACAGGGCCACCCCATGGCCCATGGGCTGCCTGCAGGCAGCCTTTGCCTGTTGCTTAGAGAGCTGCTAATTGGCTATGGAGCGAAAGCAAGGTGTCCTGTAGGTAGGCGGATGGCTGTGCTGCCGCAGGGACTGCACACAGCACTTGGTGGGAGCTGGGGGCATGGAGCGAGGCCGTGTCTGGGATTGAGTCGGATCAGGGGGAGGTGGGGAGTGAACCCCCTGCACCTGTCGGCAGTGGAGGAGGGCTGGAGGGATGTCGAGGCAGAGTGTGCCTGTGCACACCACTGAATGGTTTCAACTCTTTTAAGCCTAGTGACTTGTTTTGTTTTGTTTTTTGATTTTAAATTTTTTCATTCATTTTTCATTCATTTTCTTTCAATTCATTTCAATTCTTTCATTCTGTTTTTCATTCTTGGTGTGAACATTTCAAGAGAGAGTTAGACCCCAGTTCTCTATAGGAGTCTTTCTAATCAGCCTGTAAGACATCTTTTTACTGCAGCTGTTGCATATAGGAAAAGGAAAGGTTGCTATTGCTGCAGTAAATATGCTGAGATAGTAGCTATCTCACACTGTTTCCAAAATTTCAATTCATAGTGTCTTTTTCCCATCTGAGCTTCACACCTTGTACTTGATCTCCCTTCCTGGGTATTATTGTGAACAACTAAATGTCAAAACCAAGTCTGTACGCTGGCTCCCTTCTCAGGTATCAGGCACAATATTGAACTAAGCACTATGTCAGTGACACTTGGGTTTAGCTTTTAAGAGCTGTGAAGCAGAGCAGTGCACCACAGATTTAGCAGTACCTAACTAAATTCAAGTATCACA